>NC_135217.1:4520009-4685009 GCF_052324685.1 Brachyhypopomus gauderio
ATGCTATAATATTGGAGGAAACTATATAGAAATCAGAGCCCACTTTAAACACAGCCTCACTGTCTCATGGAGCGCTATGTGCCTGGGTGTTTGTCTGGCTGACTCTTTGCTGGCTGTGAATCTTTGTGACGTTACTTCATATACAGCATATCCATCAGAAGGTTTACAGTTAACCGGAAAAGTGGCTCATTTGTTTCTGCTGTTGTCTCCATCATGAGGACCTAGGAAGGATAAATCAACCTGAGACGTAGCCAAAACATTATGGGTCATAGAGCATGACTTTAACGCAGATGACCACATGGAAACACCACAAAGAGGCGGAAAGAGAATCAGTCAACCGGAGACGTAACTAAACATTAGTAGTGTCTAAACAAACTGTTATGTTGCTATGAAGCAAGAATGAACTTGTGAGCGTTGCAATATCAACCAACCTCACAGAGCGTCCACACTAGTGGATGAACAAAGACGATCTTTAGTCACAAAAACCCTGATGCCCAGATTAAGAATACTAGTCAGATTATACATGTATTAAGGTTACCATACATAGAAAACACCAGTATAACCAGTATGAAGAATGATCTACAAGAAGAAAAATGCGGTGATGTGTATTGGAATGAAAGGCCTTGTGACAGCTTGCTAAAACGTAAATAAAAATGAAACTTGTGTTTAGAATTGAGAGGTAAACAATTCTGTTAAAATGGATGATAATCTCTGGGGTTATTTATGAGAACATCTGGCAGACATTTTTAAAGGCAAAGACTTGCAATCAGGCAAAGCAAGATTTTACACACCAAATAAGACTATATACGACCATTGTTACTACACTGTAATGATTGGTCACATGACAACGGTCATAAAATGCCAAGTGTTACACAACATGCTATTTAGACCAATTATTAATGGTCGTCTGAACTGTGGGAATAATGTTTAAAACAGGCTGTGATTTTCTACATGGTTAATCAATATAGATGCCCTTTAATTTAATGTGAAGTTCTGCCCTATATCCTCACTGTTGCATTTTAACTCCTGAGTGCTGGAGTGTTGAACAGTGAAAAAACAGTTACCTGCAGACTGCGCAGTGTAATTCTATGTGCCATGAATCACAAAGATCTGGTTCAGTCTCACTGGCAAAGCTGAATTCTGTGTTTCGGCCCAGTCGTGGCTGAATCCTGTCACGGTTTAATGCATAATGAACCTGACATTTGTTAAGTGATATTTGCATGCAGAAGTTCAAGGCTCCTTAAATGATTAGTTTAAGACAATTTTAAAGAAATGTAATCATACCCAATGAAAACAGGCAAGGTTTATGAATATTTATGACTACTTATTTCAGTTGGTAGGCTGGCAGTATCTCACCAAGGGTGATGAAGTGATATGGAAACAAGGACCTACTGCATTATTGAAGCATAAATGAATAAATGCATAAACTATATATACTACCTTTGAGTTAACTTTTGTAAGCAAGTCCATTAAGATTTGCATTGCTAAACCTGGAATGTTCACTGCTTTGAATGTTTATCCGTTCTGTGGCTTCGGTGAAATGTTGGCTTGTGCAGCGTCTCCTGGTCATCTCCCATTCACAAACTGATAAAAGTCCTCGTGCTAGCACGGCCGCCTGCCAGAAATCACCACAGGATGCTTCCTGTGGGTGACCTTCCATGAGCGAGCACTTTTTAAAAAAAACGATAATGCGGTTTGCCGGCAGTACAATGGGCCCGATGGCGACGATAAAGGACTGTCTCGATGAGGGCAGGCATCTTCAGCCCGTTTTCTATGCTAATGTTGATGGAGTCAAACTCCAAACTCCCAACATGATGAGGCCAGAGTAGCGATGTGGCTCGGGCGGTGGTGGTGGGTGGTGTCGGATGGGTGGGTGGGAACCAATAAGAATGCTTCATGAGCGGTAGAGCGTTTGTAGTGAAATTAGCATACCAAAAATTAATTTATTTTACTTATATATTATAGTCATCTGTGCAGGGAAAATGGGAAAAATGAGATTGGAAATGAGATGTAACACCACCTCATTTATCCCAGGCATGAACAGGGTATTCGCCAATAAATAAATATGACTATGTGGCCCCTCAAAGAAAATAAGCTTTCTGTAAAATGTTCATCACTATAGTGCTTGGTTTCTTAATATATATTAAATATGTTTTGAACCCCTATGCGTTAATGGAAATATAAGGCCTACTTTAACATTTTGCAGAGATATTGAAGGGAACCAGTGTCATGTGGAATTGAGTCTCCAGGGTGTTCCGTGTTGTTCGTGATGTGTTAAACGGGTATAAGTGAAAAAGGCTTAATGCACATTCCCAGATGTCATTATCCGTTACTCGTGCTAATCCTCCCACATGCATAAACCATGAACACAGCATGTTTATGACCCTGCGTGCTCATTATGGAATAGCAGCTGACTCTCTCCACACGGGCCATCAGGGCAGCGAAGGTGACATTTGTTTGCTCCGACAGGTCTGGCTCACGCACCTGACACGGTGTGTTCAGCGCGCTGAGGTCAAGTGTGCACCAAACAAGACACTGAAAGATAGGCTACGTGGCAGTCAGCCGGTCGGGGTGACCCGGAACCACCAGTGCTTTTGGAACGTGGGTCGTCTGAGACCCATGAACACAGCAGGGAGACGGAGAAGATTCCCCTCGTAAATGTGGCGAGAGGGACTTTTTATTTATCTTCAGAGCTGTGATAGAGTCGCCCTGTCAGGGCTCTGACTGTACCGTGCTCAGTATGTATGTTATGCTTGCATGCAAATGATCTAATACATTGCATTAACCCCAAGGTTCAAAAACAGTGGGTGTGCTTTTTGTGTTGTATAATTTCATTGTTATTGGACATTATGAAACATCTGATTTTTTCATGGCAAAGTCAGATAAAATTTATCATACTGTCAAAGTAAATTTTATGCACAACCATGTACACACAACATTTATGTTTATATTGATTTATATTTCGATTTAATCTACAGCAATTTTATTTTCAATCTCATTAGAGATGTAGGCAAATGTAATGTTAGGAGTCTTGCCTAAGGATTATGGTATAGCAGAGAGCACTTGCCCAGATTTAACCCCAGTCCCCCACATGAGAGAGGTGATGTACAAACACACAAACACCTTGCACACAAACATGTTACATATCTCTGTTTTTGTGAAGAAGGGACTCCAGTGGAACAGATGAAGAAATAACCCTGCAAATCTGATCAGCACACTCATTTCAAACACTTTGTCTTTTGGGTTCCTGTGCCTCTGAGGTCAGAAACCTAATATGTTTCTCCTACAAAAAACGGAAGCAAAGACTTATCAATCTCTTATCACCGATATGTTTCTCTTCAGCTACGTTAACAGAACGAATAAACAATACCATCTTTTAAATGTAAATCTGTTTTTCGAGGAGCCAGACTGTTGCATTAGATTAGCGCGCGCTCACGTTTGAGGGTCCTTCATAGCTGGAGGAAAAGCTCGCACTGCGGTGGTTAATGCAAATCGGGGTTTTTGGATTGGGCTCGGAGGGCTAGATGAAACCTGCCGGAAGCACGGCAGCCCGGGAGAGGACAGCAGCACAGACGCTGAAGTCTGAACAAACCCAGGAGCAAAGCAAAGAGTTCTCCACCGCCGCGCTGCACTGGAAGTCAACACTGCTTTGTGGTGCTATTTGTACAGGTGCTGTTTATGTTCATTTGGGGTTTAGAAATTCCAACATTTGCATAATGTTACAAGCAGATTGTGAACTGCGCTTTCCTCTGCAATCATTGGACGCTCATAAGCAGTGCTCAATGGCCCATGTCAAGGTTAATGTAATGTATCAGTTATGCATTTAGATGTGTCGAAATGCATTATCACCTCATTTAATGTATTTTTGTGACCACAGATTTGTGCAAAACAATGCGTACGTTTATTGTAAACAAAACATTTTTGTTCTAAAAGCACAACCAGGGTATGTTTGCAGATAAACAGGTGGGGGAGGGGGGTTCCTGCAGAAAAGTAGGTGTTCGTCATTTTTCATTGAATCCCCTCCCCCCCACCTTTCTCCTTATCGGTATGCTAACCTTGCCTACTCTCACGCCTCCGGGGGTTTGCAGAGCGGAGATCGTCTGGTGTGGTCTGCCGGGTGCGAGGCCCGTGTAGCACATTCGTGCCCCCGGGGTGTGCAGAGCGGAGATCGTCTGGTGTGGCCTGGCGGCTGTGAGGCCGGCATCCGAGGCTTGTTTGTTTGCGAAGCTTGAACTCTTAGCCGTCGGGCTCACGGCTTCGTTGGCGTTCATTGTATTCCAGTCGTGGTAGAGTGGACAGGCTGGGAATCCACTGTGAGGCACCTTGTGGTGTGGAGCAAGGACGGAATATTAATCCACCGCTGCCAGGTCAAAATGGCGGCGGGACATCTCTGTGGCAGTTGTCGCCCAGCTGTGCCGCTCTCTGGTCAACGGCCACAGCGCTCACACAAGTCCCCGTCTTTAGAGAGGGTGTTTGGAACGATGGTGGAACGTGTGCCGTGCAGCTGGAGGAAAGAGTGAGTGGAGTGATTCACATCCTAATACGTATCAACTCATTAGTGTTGCACTTTCATTCTCATTAGGATTTGAAATAAGACCTTTTTTTAAAAAAAAACCTCTGTCTCATAATTGTGCTCATTACTTCCCATATGTCCGATAATGACAGTGTAATTACAGGATTCACCTTGCTTCGGTGTCTGGAGCTGTACATATTATGTGCAGGTGACAGACAGTGTCAGGACGCTAAACATCCTTGAGAGGCCTGTTTAAAAAGAGCAACTGTTGCTCACTTACAGGCTAAAAGCTTCACTGAAAATAAATATTCTGCTCTGAAACTACATATTCTGACAGCACCAGATAACAGACACGGCGCATCATTGGGGCCGCGTTCGTCTGAAGCAGCAGGATACTGAACGCAGCATGAGCACTGTACAGAAAAGAGGTTCATATTTGTGTTTTCTCTCTTGGGTCTGTGTAGCATTTGTACTATTAATGTTTGGGTGGTCATTGGCATCTCTTTTGCAAAGAATCGAGACAGACTTCAGAGTAGAACATAGCGGGAGTCTGAATTCCTCCAGACAACTACGCTTTCTTTCCACGCTCTCGTGCCAACCCATCTCAGCGGGAGACGAAGCTCATTTGCAGTCCTGGCAATGGCTCTGAGAACCCTGATCTCCACAGTTGTGGGTATCAGTGATGTGCTATATCAACATGCGGATCACCCCGTCACAAACCTTTTTGTCTATGTGTCACAAGGGGTGACTTGTGCCATTTTTTTTGCAGTCCCACTCGCTCTCTCCATATTTTCAAGACTCCTACAGAGGCTCAGTGAGCCTTCAGTGAAAAAAAAGACCTGTCACGAAGACAGAAATGTCATGGCACACTGCCTGCCATGTTACACGAGTTACACCGATAACCTCTTTCTCACACCTGCCAGTTCGGAGCAAGCAGGAAGCAATCGGTATTTTATTTATCTCGTGAAGCATCTGGTGTCTTTACCTGCTAGAGTTCAGAAGGAGAACAAACCCAGTACAGGAAAAGCAGAAGGTGTGGCACAGAGAGGCCTACTGGCTAAAGCACCACACTGCCTGAAGGACAAAATTTGATATTTCCTCTCTGATTAAATATGCATATTCAGAATACATCACCAGACCAATCATTCTATTCTCTCTGTTTTGTTTTTGTTGTTGAAATGAAAATACCAATGTACCAATTTGTAGTTTTTGAACACACTGACATAATCAATTTTAATACTGAAGAACCAGAATAAATGTCTTATTTATATGCCACTGATGGAAATCATTTCATCTGATGAACGGCGGGAGTTCCTGGGCACCCGGACTACTTTTTTCTTGACGCTGGTGAGATTTGTAGTCGTGAATGATTCAAGGTGGCAACAAACCATTTTGTCTGTTGATGGGGATGGTGTTGGAGAAGGAATTAACTCGCACACACAAGCCCAGAGATTAACTCAACGGCCTGAGAAATGCATGAACTCTAATGGAGTTCTGATCTATCTCGGCATGCAGACCCTGGACTGCACTCGCCGCACGTGCTGTGTTTAGAGACAATGTCAATCTGACTCTCAAAAGCGTTTCCTGCAGACACAGGTATCCCAAATGATCTCCAGAGGTGGACATTCCTGGTTCAGAAAGTAAAAATCCTCGCCAAGTTTTAGCTCAGGCTACCTGGATTGCGTTGATTCCACTAATCTTTCCTGGCTTGCACTAATTACAATATCCAGCAAGCTTGAGTAAAATCTAGGGAAGGAGTTTTATTTTCTGAACCTGGAATGTCCACCTCTGGTGTTTTTAAGGGTAGCTGAAGAGCATCTAGATAAAAAGACACAATAAGAAGGTGAAACTGCTCTCTGTTGTATTTTACTTCTATTTTATTATACAATGAAAACATCGAGCCAGTTTCAGATAGATTATGTGTGAATATTCATCGGTGCGTTTGTTTTCTGGCTTCTGTCTGAGTTGTTTGTCATGCTCTAGTCTAAGCCTTTTATACAGGCTTAGGACTGGACTAGGCAGTCAGGGATTTTAGCACTCCCATGGTAACTAATATATACTCTTCCCTCATTGGCCACAGATGCACTTCCTGTTCAATGTTCTTGTTCGTTCTCTGAGTTATATTTAGCGTCTAGAAAAGGTGCTATCCTGTTATTAGGCCACAAAGAGAAGACATATAGAATACTGAAAAGAGTTCGCCACGAATACACAAATGTGTACAAAACAATGAATTATTAAAGAAAAAAAGATGAATTCAGTTCCCTGCCAGCTTCACTGTAGCTCCTGCTTACCGAATGTTCACACTGATGCCTTTGTTCCTGAAGTCCGCCATTACTATTCAGCGCACATTATTTTGGTCCTGAGAGAACGCACACTGTTTATGCATACCTCAGGTTCTTTGGGGAGAGAGGGTGCATCAAGACATTAGACCTTAGCAGACAAAATCAAACTAAAACATTCTCCTTTATAAATGCACTCTTGGCCACACAGATCCATAAATCACTTGGGCCACGGCTCTATCGAAGAGGCTTTGAGAGTCGTTTATAACGCCGGGCCCAGCTTTAAAGAAAAGACCCATTAGCACCACCACCACCTCTCCGCTGGAGCCGTGCGCGTGGCCTGCATCCACCAGCATCGCCCCGGGAGATCAGAAGCTCCCTGCTGTTCGTGCAAACCTTGCCCTGGGCCACGGTCATTCCTGTACCCCCTGCCGTTTGATTCACATTATTTGCATTGTTGCCATATTGTTTCCCTGCACGTAAATTCAGCACATGCTGAAAGGAACGTCACTCAGACCATCTGCTGCGACTTTTTAGGAATTCTGACGGATGGTGATGGAGGCTTTGTATGCACGGGTATTCTTTACCTTGAGATCTGTGTCCCGTGTGTCTAGCATGTTGAAACAGACGCCTGGCCATAGATAGGTCGGTGAACAGGAAGTGATATATATCAGCATCTGTCAAAGTAACAGATCTACCGACGTCTGTGCTGCCGCAGAGGGTCGTGGTTGTCGCGGGGACATCGTACGAGTGTCGGTGCGCTCCGTGGAAAGAGAACACGGCAGCGATCGATGGTAAAGCGAGGGTCGGTCATGGCTGGAACAGCGGGGACGCCGATTTATTTAAAATCCGTTTTCTGAGAACTAAGACGTTTCCCACCCTCAACAAATGCGAAAAAGTCGTTTGCGGCAGAGTGACATTTTTATATGGCTAATATCCTCACTCTCTTCTTCTCTCAGGGTTTCCAGTGAACGTGACGGCAGACGTGAGAATTTGAACTCTGAAAGATTATAGAATTTATGCAGAGCACATGAGGGGAAAAAGCTACATTAGCTGTTTCAAGGAAACCTCCCGTACAGAAACACCCTAATGCAACGCCGTTGTCCTTAAAAGGGATAATTAAGTAATTACAGAAACTCAGCCTTTGGGTTCTTACAAAACAATTACAGGAGTAATGGCCTTGTTGCCTAGGACAAGGTTCCTGTTTGGGTTGCATAGCAGCTGACGTGTTGCGGGGAAGTCGAGGTGTGTGATGATGAAGGTGCTGAGGGGGTGATTGGGGCTTACCCAGGGATCCCTGTGGAGACGAAAGGGGCGGAAACACAGCCTGACATATTAACACACACGTTAGTACAATGCTTAGCTTGCACAGTAACCCTAGCAGGACTTTACAAAGAACCGGAGTGAAGTGAGGAGAATGTACCGAGATGTTCTGAGTCCATGAGGAGGGAGCAGGTGTTGATGACAGTGAGTGGGAGTCATACCTGCTGCTTCCCAGCAATGCCAAAACAACACTGAAAACTGGATGTGATGCTCGTTATTATCCTGGTATTTCACTCAGTAAAAATTTGTCTGTGCATCGCATCACTGAGTCCTGAGAGAGATCTTCCAGAAAAACTTCTGCTCTGGGCTTCATGGTGTTTTTAATGCACTTGAATAATGGTTCAAATACACATGGACCAGCTGTTCGGGGGAAAACAGAACTTGGCATTTAAAGGGTTAAAGCACAAAAACCCTGACTTTGCCTTTCTGGCAGTGGCCTTTAGCACATCCTGTTTCCTGACATATTCTCGTTAAAGGAGAGGTCTTCTCGAAGAACGCGGTGCATTAAGGAGGACTTTTCATTTCCTTTCACAACTTCCTGACAGCATATGAAATGGACTATTCTGCCATGAAAATATATTGAAGAAGAATGCATATAAAAAACGACCATGAGGATGTCCTACGTACCTTGTGGATACACAGTCAGCGGACAGACGCACACTATGACGGCCAAAATTTACACTCAGACTCAACCAAAATGGAGACACATGAGACAGGAGTGTCATCATCACAGAAATGGTCTCCAGTTTCTATTTAGCCGGAGCACAGTCACCCCTGCCAGCTCGGACATGTTTTAATAGCTCTGAGGGAAAACTTTGAGGTACTTTGGTGCCGTCAGTCACACCACATGACAGTGGTGACAGCAGCAAGTCAAATACTGCCACTTCAGCTCCACAGTTTAACTGCATGCATTGGACCAATATACTGTATTTATGCAGGAACCAAAATGAAACACATCTTTGAAGTTCAGCCCATCAGTCTGTATGCAAAATTTGATTGCCATTACTGGCAACTACCGCACCTGGCATGTGTTGCTAAATTAAACAACTCAGCTGGTCTGCGACACTGAACATGGTCTCAGCCACCTCTTGACAGCGTGAAAGGTCTCAGACATGTGGCTAATTTTGGACACCATCTGCTTGGGTCTGTTAAATGGAATTATTTCATCTGGTGTTGTGGATTTACCTGTCTCTAAAGGGAAGAGGCAAACATTTATATCTCAGCACGTAGGTTGCAGGCATTGAAGGGGCATCTGATCGCTTTTTCATGACAACAAATGACTGGCAGACAAGGCAGGTGGATTATCTGGGCAGATGAGAGCATAATTCACGCCAGGCCCACGTCTGCACGAACACATCTCGAGACTTTAATGTAGAACAGCAAGAAGCCAGAGCCAGCAGTGCTGAGCCGGTGCCCAGGTTTTGTTTGAACCGATAAAGAGTTAGCGCAGCAAGGAGGGTCTGCCCACGGCTAGCGCTAAATGCTAAAGCTGCAATGGCCAGGAGGAAGCACTGAGCGCTCCTGCATAAATCCGCTGAATAAATCTCCTTCTGTATAAATCTGCTGGACCTAGCAGTGATGTTTTTCATACACTCTTCAAGGCCTTTGATGTATTTCAGTTTTCACTCATGTCGAAGTCACTGTCACATGATCAAATGAGATCAAGACATATTTTGTTGGACATATCTCATCCTGAAGCCATATAATCAGAAGTCGTAGTAGATATGGAAAGATAAGTCCAACTGTGGTTGAAGCTCTTTTGAAACGTGTCTGTGCATCACGACCAATAGTATGTAGGACACACATGATTCATGATTAAACTTTGACTTCCTGATTAATAGTTTATGCGTTTCTGTCCACATTTAGGTAAAACAAAGTATGTGTTAAATGAGCTGAAGCATTTTACCACTTTAACACAAATAGGCATAAATATATTAATCAAATGATTTCCTAGATAAGTCTTGGTGTGCAGCTGTGGCATAATAACCCTTACAATCAGCAAATTAGAATTTTAAATGAGTCACACTGTTCATTGTAAAAACAATTCATTACAAGGCAGCATTTCAAAAGCTCCACCTCCTACTTACAAATTATATTTAAAGTACAATCACTCTATAAAAATAAACTGATAAACTCTTATTTACAAATGGGTCAATATTTTGCTCTAAAAACTCCAAATTAAATAGCGAAATATGCCCTTAAAATATGGCCATAATGTTATTTGGCAAGTTTGCTGGTGTTCTGGATCTGTCTTTTATTTCCTCTACTGTGTGTGTGTGTGTGTGTGTGTGTGTGTGTGTGTGTGTGTGTGTGTGTGTGTGTGTGTGTGTGTGTGTGTGTGTGTGCACGACTAGCGTTCAGTTTTCCTAAGTTCACTCGTCACTCTACTGATGTGTTCCTTTCTGTAGCTCAGTAGCTGCCCACATCAGAATGGAAACTCTGGTGCTCAGCTACAAAGCCAAAATGGACCAGCCCCTCCCTACAACAAGGACAACAATCAAAGCCCAATCTGAACCTCGAGTAATTCAAATCTCAAGAACACCTCTGCTCAAAACACCAAGAGTTATAGAAGACAAGCATGGAGTCTCTTCTCTGTCCTGGCCACCAAGGATCCTTCACCTCAGAAAATGATTGAGTACTGTTGATTATCTGAAAACACCAGGCCTTGGTACTGGTGTGACACCTTTGGTATGACACTTATCATTAACTGAGGTAGAACCTATACTTATTTTACAGTTCTTCTAGGTATCAGCATTGATTCCTGTATTGATTCCTGTATTTTAAGATATTAGGATGCATCCTGTGAGTAGATGATAATGAACATTTGTCGCTCTGAATAAGAGCGTCCGTGTGTGTGTGTGTCTGTGTCTGTGTCTGTGTGTGTGTACGTTTTCACTGCACAAGCCACTTTCTTTTCTGGATCCGTATAGCGAGTTTCTCATTTTATGTGCTGCCTTTAAATGATGACACATTTCTCATCAACCTCCACCTACACATAGCCTGAGTCGGCCATTATCAAAACACCATGCGGCGCGGTTTGAATAAACCATAGCACTTAAGGCCAATGTCTCAGTCACTGATCCAGTGTCTCAGAGACTGGTACAATGTCTCAGTCAATGATCCAGTGTCTCAGAGACTGGTACAATGTCTCAGTCAATGATCCAGTGTCTCAGAGATTGGTACAGTGTCTCAATCAATGATCCAGTGCATGACAGCTGCTTCTGACCCACCATCCTCTTCCTCAGTGCCTTCGCTGCCTGTCGGGCGGGGGGTGGGGGGTGTCTGAATGCGTAGCCTTCTGAAACTGCTAATGGTTATTCACTCTTCCTGCTTAGGCAATGATAAGTATAGCAGGCATGCATATTGGTTTTTGCTCTTAGTGACCCTGCTCTTGTCTTGTGTGGTCAGGGCAAAGCTACATTGAGCTGATGCGCCTGACAATATTGAGGGCAACGGTTGAGAGACTGAGAACAACGGTTCTCTCACGGTCCTGATGTCGTTAAAATACCCTAGTGTGACATTTACTGTATTGTACGACTTTTACATAGCGTCACTCCGTGATAATGATATGATAATGATGCTCAACATGGAAATGCCGGCCTTGTGCCTGGTTCATATAATCTCCATAAACATTATACGGCTCAACCGTAATGAGTGTAGTAAATATAATGATGCCTGTGACTGGTTGGTTTTAAATGCCTGCAGTTATTTATGTGCTTATTTCGGTCTGTAGGCTATCTGGTTGTATCATCACTAAACTTACACATTTAGTAACCTGGTTTTAAATATGTGAACAGGGAATAACAAGAACTGTAAACTCAAGAATGACCAAATAACTGTAAAATACTGTATGATTTGCATAAGCACAGATCTTTCAACACATCAGTAATTATGTCTAAATTGTAAAAATAATATTATCCCTGGTTTTCATCTGTGGCATCATATGTGTTGATCAATTTTATGGGTGAAAGTCTTATGGCATTGTTATTTTTGGGGTTCAAGCACGTAGTGTGTGAACCGTATTGTAATTGTTAGAAATTTTTCTTGTTCTTCAATTGTCATCACAGACTATACATTGGCAAAATTGACACAAAACCTGAATATTATGCATATATCAGGACTTTGTCATTGTGTGAAGTTTAAAATCATTTGGCTGCTAGGTGGCGCTATTAAAGAAAAACATTTAGTTCCTAATAGGCCTGTTAAGTAGGCCTGACATGTAAAAGTATGCATTCTAATGAAAGGTAAATCAGAAAAGGCCCTTGGGTCGCTAGGGCCCCTTGGGCTGCTTGGGCCCCTAGGGCCTACATCTGTGCTTGAACCCAGAATTGCCGCTTGAGGCTTTATTGTTTCTGTTTTGTTTTGCAAGCACCGGTATCTCTTTTTATTGAGGCACTATCACCCATTTATGAGTAGGTGTTAACAGCCTCCATGTTACATGTTACGCTGCGAGCTGACTCACTCCTCGCCTCTGCGCTGTCCAATACCTTTTGTGTGCCCACATTTTTATAAAGTAAGAACGTGACGGGCCTAAAGACCCATCTTCCTTCTTCATTTCCCTGAGCTCTACCTGCTCTCCTAGCTGCGCTGTTCGCTCGTGGAACAGGCCTGCTTGCTGACCGTTCAGTTCTGCTGACTACAGGCTAAGCGGGAGCTCAGCTTCTAGCGCCAACAGTCACAGTAACCGCTATTTAGCTGCGAGGCTGCCTGCTTTTGCTTCACTGACAACAGATTTTGACGACCAGAAAGCTATTTTGCCTTAAGTGCCTTTACCATTTCAATTTCCTGTACTCAGTATCAGAGTGAAATGAGTCATCTTGAGGTTCTGGTCTTTGAAAGCCATCAGCACTTCTGCTAATCATAGTACTGCTAACGTCCACTAGCTTACAGCCACACTATCAGCAGCTGTCTTATAATAAATAAGTGTAAATTTATTTATTACCTCTTTACGGGTACTTTGACTCAATCGTTTTTGACAATACAGTAGGCTACATTAATCTAATTAAACTAGCTGAAGAAAAAAAAAAATGACCAGTTATCAAGTTCAACTTTTTGACACTTTTTTTTCCGAAGGGCTATGAGGAAACAGCTTGCCTTAAGGGAAGCTTCTTGACGCACAGTGCAAAGATTAGTTTGTGAAGAATCTAGTTGTCAGAACTCAAGCAAATGAAAGCTGTTACTCAGATTTGTCTTCTCCGTGCTGCTTGCTATGCCCTGCAAATCAAAGTAATACATCAGTATTTGGAAACTTCCCTTTGGTAGCTGTAGCATTTTATTCTTATCAATTTATTTTAGCAGTGACAGTGATGCTGTTTTCAAAGGCATATACAAGACAAACATCTTTAATGCCAAAGCCGTTCATTCTCCTCACATGAAGGGGGGGGGGGGGTCTTAGAGACACCCAGACATGCCAGTTGCAGCAGTATTTACCCCCCTCTGCTGTGAAGAGCTTTTACCCTAGACCAGGGGTTTTCCATCTAATCCTTAGGGACCCCAAGCCAGACCACATTTTTATCCAGATCCTGCTCAAACACACCTCTGCAAGGCATTTGGGAGCAGAACCAGTATGTTAAGGAATGAAACCCCAACCAAAACATGTATTGCCCCTGAAGACCGGACTGGACTGGCCTGTCCCAGACCTCAACACTTCTGCAGGAAGCAGAGCCACATGGTGCTGCAGGCTTACAGTGACACCTAAAGTCTTGACACCGTATCGATCAGTACGGTCAGTAGCTGCAGTACATTAACTCCAAGAAGAATGGCAACGACAAGTGGCACCAATGATTCATTGTGATCGTAATGATTCCATAGGCCTGTTCGTCCATTGATTGGGTCTCAGGCTCAGGTTGTCACATTCAAGCCCACCGCCTTGACGGCCTGTCCGTTCTGAGCGGAAACCCGACCATGATGGGATTTGTTCGCCCGTAATCACGTCGAGTCGTAGCTAATCGGCACGTGGCGGAAATTCACTGTTGACAAACTGGCGATGAGTGTGACAGGCTGTCCGCCACGGACATGTGTTGAGCCGCAGTAGATACGCTGTGGCCAAAGTCTTCCTCATTCAGGAGGGGATCACGGCCGTGTGCAAATGCACGTATGTGCCAGTGCCTGGGGTAATTATCCCCACCATAAAGCCCCCCATAAACAGCCGCTGGAGTGAGAATATCTGCCAAATTGGTTTGCTCGCCTTGCGCCTTACCTCCCCAGCCTTGCCAAGGAAGTCATGGGCTCACATATAAATGACGAGTAAGATGCAGTTTAAACAATCTATTTGGGAAATTAATGCATCTGGAGCTTTACAACGTGCGTGACACTGAAATTTCAGTATGCATAAGTTTGAGTTTATTGATTGGATAATTAGTATTATTGATTGAGATCGCTTTCGGTCTGTTCTGTGTTATCAGGCTATAGTCTCATATCGCTGTCTTAGCACGGCCTGTCAGCTGAGACACAACATCCATCAATGCAGGTGCAATGCACATAAAATATCCAGCTGTGTTTACGGAGTTGCTATTTTCCGTATGTCTTTGAAGACAGTGTTGATCCACTGAAGTGCTCCTAAGCCAGCCTGCTTTTTCAGCGTAGATGTGTTCCTGTGGGGGTTTTTTTTTCTTTTGCAGAAGATGACAAACTATGCTATGGTGAGAGGAACAACATCACCGTAAACGTTGGTGGGCATGATTCTCCAGCAGTCACACGGGACGCAGCTCCCTCGTCCAGTGGGGTGACCTGAGCGGAGAAGCAGTTGGGACTCACAAAGAGGCCACGATGCCTGGCCAGGCCCATGGACGTGAGCCACAAAGAGCCGCCAAACCTCTCCCCTCATCGGCCCGGGTGTGGGGGGCCTCTTTGTGTTTTCCATCAGGCACGTTCAAGGTCAGTCTCAGGCCACCGCAGAAGTGCGCCGATGTCAGCTTCCTATCGGATCACTGCGTGACCTTTGACCCCTTCGCCAAATAGCTTTTACTGGCCTTGACATTCGCTCTGTTGTTTCACCAATTAATTTTGAGTGGACTGTTTTTATTATTATTTGTTTTTGTCACAGCAAAAGTCTATATAGAAGAGCCAATTTGTGGCCACCCACAAAACCTACTGTAAAGACACAAGGTCCATTCAAGATAAATGGATTGGTGTGGTGATTTGGTGAGGTGTGACACGACAAAACACTCCATGAGAGTAAATGTTGCAGAGGTCCTGTTGCAGGTGGCCTTGAGACAAAACTAACAATGAATTAGTGACCCAAAGACCACAAAAAGCGCCTCTTGACATTAATCCCTGCTATTACCCAGTGGCCCAATTCAGTGTTGTGCAGGTATTATTTCGAAACCTTATCAAGTGGTTCCCCAGTAAAACTGTTAAACTGTTAAAGTAAATTGGTAGTTGTTATTGTTGCCCGCAAACATCGTTTTTAACAGTTCATCTGGAACGTTGTGCAGGGACGTCCATGAACTGGGTGTAGTCTGAAAGCAGTGGCCTTGTTAGAAAGGGAGGACAGCACTATAATCATATGAGCAGGGTGTAGTGGAAACAAACCCCCTTCCTACCTAAATCTGGCATGTTTAATGACGGCCATTGTCCTTCGCATAGGTGCTCGGGTGAGGAGGGGGCGGGGCAGGTCTCCGGTGGCCGCAACACGGCCATTGTTCTGCTGACATCATCGCCATGGTTACCCCTGGGAAGAGGGTTCTCCCTTGTTTAGCCTGAAGGAGAAACCCACCTCTCTCTCTCTCTCTCTCACACTCTCTCTCTCTCTCTCTCTCTCCCTCTCTCTCTCCCTCTCTCATTCTCAGGCAGAAAGAGGGTCGGCCAAAAATAGGCACCGCTTAGGAGAATGGCATCAAGGAAAGGGGGAGGAGTCACTGAAGAGGACATAACTTAGGATATCTGGGGGGGGTTCGTCCTCAAAATGATTATTGGAGCAGTAGTGTGTGTCTCTGTGGGTCTGCGTGCTTCCCCTAAACATCACTGTTCTCACCGTGCTGCCCCTTGGAACTGACATGCAATTACATTTAATCACACTTAATGAAATACATTTAAGTCAATTTTCATCAGTATGTAAATGCTGATACTTTCATTTAATTCTACACATAAATGACATTCCTGGAACATCACCTGATTTCCACAGCAGATTCTAATTTTTAGCTCATTTGGTGAATTCGGTGAGTTAGAAAGTCATTTGGAACTCATACAATGAAAATTATTGCAGATAATGCAGATAAAAATTAAATTAAAAAACTTAAAATGTTTTCCTCTGCAACCAAGATAAAAAAATGAATATGGCTTTACTTGAGCACAAGGTGTAGGCGATGCTTTAATTTGGCACCACCCTGAGCTCAGGCCTGCGGGGTGGCGGAAACATCTGGGGAGACCCGCTCGTGAAGGCCCGCTAATCCACTTCACTCGTACCCGCCCAGAGTGGGGGGTGCTGGGGGAAACCACCGGTGGCGTGATATGGCCAAGAAGTCTATCCTTTCATTTCCGCTGATCGATTCTAAATGCCAAACTGTTTGGGAGCCGATGACACACGGTCAGCCAGTTATGAGGGTAGAAGGTTAACAGTCATGGATTTTAATTACGGCCCATAAATGGTATTATGTTTGCCAAAGTCTATCTTAAATTTCTGCTCAGTGCCATTTCTTGCGGCGTAAAAATGGTGACCAGCTGCTGGCCCTGCTGCCTGAGGTCGGTCCGGTCCAGCTCGGCGCCGTAGCGTACTTCAGGCCCCTCTCTCCATGACGCCAGCACCTGGGCCAGAACTGCTCTGAATCTATAGAGCTCTGGCTATGAGTCACTTGGCTTGAGGAGTGGGATCTCCTAGCAGCTACTGTAGATGATCGTGCGCTGAGTTCTCCAGCACGTTCCTCACTGCGCTTGTCACGCTCCCTTCATGGTCTTCATGGACCTTAAGCTCTACTACAGCTAGAAGAAAAGATATAAGGGCTATGTTTATATACCAAGAACACACCGAGTGCGTTTCCCTCATTTATAACCTTCACAATGACCCTATCAACACGTCCTTTTCTTAAAACGTCAGGAGAACCGTCCGCTGGTTCTCTTACTGCTCCTGCCGACACTTTGATCTCCTGCAGTCTTGTGTGACACAAATCGCCTTTGTTACCTGTGCTGCTGCCACAGCCCCAGATCTCCTGTTCTGCTCATGCCAGGAATCTGCTGGAGGTGCGCGTGTTTCCAACCCCACGCCCAGGGACTCCGGTGGGACGGCTCGCTAGCTCAGCTCATGTTTTTATCAGGAGAGGAGGCGTGAGGAATGTGTCATTCCGCGTGCTCCACTCTTTTCCCAAGGGCTCCCTTCTAAAAGTCCTGCGTAGCGGTGTGGACTGCTAAGCTTCTAGACCGTTTGAGGGTTAGCTGTGCCACGTGCGGCCTGTTACTAGACACGCTCTTGAGGAAGACACGAGGAGCCGCGGTGTTATTGGCCAGAAAAGAAGGTGCTCATTTATATGCGAAATACGAACCAATACTAGCCACCCCAACCCCTCAGGATTTTAAATATGGCTGCAACGTAGTACCAAAGTCTGGTCAATTAAATGAAGAAGTATGTTAATGGGTATATACCTCTTTTGGCTTTATTTATCTTTACTAGAAGGCAATGGGCAACTCTAAGAGGAATGCTTTATCGTATCCAGCAGATCAATGCAGAAAAGAGTAATTTCCAGCTAGGGTTAGTGGTAAATAGCTTTAATTGCCATTGACTTCAGCACACTGATTCAGCAAATAATCTGCTGCTACAGATTCAGACACAACTGTAGGACTTGGACAGATAGACAGACTATCCAAATTTATGCAACTCTTTTTAGATGCAGGCATCACCAACATCAATAATAATGACAATATGTACACAAATACAAATAAAAATAACGTTTTAGCTGCAGTAAAATGCAAAAAAAAAACATTTCAAACAAAACTAATTAAACAAGGGAGTAGAATAAAACATTTACAACTGTCAGAGCGCTGATTATCTGAATTTGCACTAATGTTATTAGAATATAGTGGATGTTGCCATTTAGTAAATCCAGTGAGACGCTAATGCTAAACGTTGTTTGATAAAATTTAAACAAATTGAGTGTATAAAAATCTGTGGGAGAACTTCGCCCTCTAGTGGTGAAAAGGACGTGAAACCGCTCAGAGACGCTGAAGCGAATGAGTGACGATTTTATGCGGTAGGTCATGGCCACACTCTGCCGTGTGATATGATGGTGTAGAGATCGAGCTGTAGACGAAGCTTTAAAAATGTAGCCAGAAAAGTTAATAGCACTGAGGTGACAGGCGGCCGTGATCTGGTGCTCAGGCAAGCGTGTCTAATGATAAGTGTGTGTGCGTGCGTGTGTGCGTCCTTTCTCTCTGTCAGGGACCAAGGGTCAAGATTGATGGTGCACACCTAGAGGAAAATCTAATAATACTAGATAAGAAATTAGCCAAAAAGCAGAAAGGGCTCATCAGGATCACGGACCAGGCACCTCTTAAAGATCGCAGATATCAGACAAGTCATGAAATTAATGTGTTTCTCTTGCTCCTTTATCTCATGTCAACACATGTGACAAACTCTAGTAACCCTTACCAGCAGGGTGCTGAACACTAATTGTCTGTCAAATTCAGTTAATCTCAAAAATATTTCATTACCACTTGGTCTTTAATAACCTTATGCCCTTAATGGGACAGATAGAAATAATTCCATTCTCAAATGGATTCAGTAATTGATGACTTTACTTCATGTGGTTTCTGACTTCTTTTCATATTTTATAATTCCATTTACTGTAATGAGTTATTTGTTGATAAATAAATATGCACGGTTGGAGTAAATTAGATCTCATTCAAGACCTCATTTGGCTATATTACACTGTAGCTATATGAATTCCTCTCCCCTGGATCCTGTAGACAGCTGCAAAGTGAGTGGTTCGAGAATGTAATTCCTGGTTAGCTGACCTCCTATAGGGTTAAAATATAATGCAGTTTTTTTATATCACAGTAAAAATAGCAGTCATGTTAATCTGTTTATTGTGAGTGGTTGTGTGATATGCAGTGTATCTCTATCTGAACACAACAGAGCCCTACTGTGTTAGTCTCTTGTACGTCAGCTGAAGGGGCTACGCTATGGTACAGGTCTTTCTGTGAAGGAATGTAAAACATGCAAATACACAGACAGAGAGAGACAGAGACTTTAGAAATTGTAGTGAAGCAGAAATTTGATGTTTCAGGGATCCGTCATCGACTGTGGAAGTAAAGTGCTTGTGAACTGGTGGACTATGAACCAGTTTATATATGTTTAAATCAGTTTAAATCAGAAAAATCATTCCACGGGGTTACATAACTCCACAAGTGTAGATCATTTTGAGTTTCCTAATTTCCGTGCTGCCATAGCAACAGCTGGCAATGCAAATGGATATGTCATTAGTACATTGTCCATTACTATTAAAATGCCTTGACACTGGAAATGACACATCTTTATTCCTGAGGGTCTAAGGGGGCTCAGAAAACCAATCAGAAAGGCCTCTCTTGGTTTCTCTCATTTAAAGTTGATGACATCTCTGATGACGTAATGCAGTAGACATCTCCCAGAGTAATGCATCAGGAAGAATTATATTTTTTTATACAATAAAGATATCAATACAAGGGGCGGCATGGTGGTGTGGTGGTTAGCACTGTCGCCTCACAGCAAGGCGGTCTGGATTCGATTCTCGGTCTGGGCTGCTCTGTGTGGAGTTTGCATGTTCTCCCTGTGCCTGCATGGGTTTCCTCTGGGTACTCCGGTTTCCTCCCACAGTCCAAAGACATGCATGTTAGGTTAATTGATCACTCTAAATTGCCCGTAGGTGTGAGTGTGTGTGTTGGCCATGCGGTGGACTGGCGACCTGCCCATGGTGTACCCTGCCTTCACCTGGAGATGCTGGGATTGGCTCCAGCCCCCCTGAGACCCCGACTAGTGGGATTAAGCGGTTCAGATAATGGATGGATGGATGGATATCAATACATTCATTACTGGAAACGGCCTAATCCTAACAGCATTACATGTGTGTTTGTGATGGCTGGGGTTAGATTCTTCTTTTGTGTCTAACATAGTCCTTGAAACAAACAGGATCTATTCTATTCGTTGATGTCTATTTGCTACATCTGATTAAACGGTTTTCTCAAGTGAGCTGTCTGGCACCTTCTCAGAGTCAGTCCATAAGTCAACGTTCTCAATACTCAAGCTGAATAGTCTCATGATCCTCTTCCCACTGCATTCAAGAACCAGAGAATTGCCTTTGACCTCAACCACAAGGTAAGGACCTGGTTTGAAATAGCAGAACTGCTCGCTTTGCTTAGCTTGCTGGGACAACACCTTGTCCCCCTCCTGAACTGTCCTCCTGTCTCTGTCCTGTTCCTTTTAGACAGCATCTCGGAGTAAGACTACACCATCTTGAGGCTCAGGTTCAGGTGGTGTGCTGGGTGGTATATTTGGGGGTTTGGTGCATATTTGATGTGTTCTGCTGGACTCCTACCAGTGACATAATGCGGGCTGGTTCTGTAGTTCTGCAGAAACATGTGCAGCTCTCTATGCCAGTTGTGCCTTTCTGCACAAGCTGCATGAATTGCTTTACAGATGGTCCTTTTCTTTCCATCTCGCCCATCTGCTTGTAATTCACCTGTGACGGCTCCTGTTCTCATGAAGAACATCGTAGGACTCACAGGAGGCGAACTGCTTCCCATTACCAGAGACCATTGTTTCCAGCAATCCATGAGAAGCAAATGTTTCTGACAGGTGCTCGACAACACTGAAAGTTGCAGTGCTTTTAAGCGACATTCACCCATATAGGTGTCAGTTGTAACAAGCCGATTCTCTCCTGACGAGAAGGATCCTTACGTATCTACAACCACAATTTGCCATGGTTTAACTGGCAGCTCTGCCATGGTTTAACTGGCATGTCTGTCTGCACTGTTGGTGGTGGGTTTAAAGGAGCAGTGGTCAGCTGGCATACAGAGCACGACTGAACTAACTCTTCTGCCTCACCATCCACACACGACCACCAAACCTTTGTGCTGAACCGCTGTTTCATTTTGACGATTCCCTGGTGATAGGGTCTTTCCCCAATGATAAGGCCCATTTCCATGAAGCCTGGGGCACAACAATACGACATCCTCCCAGGATCATATATTACACACGTCGCATCAACTTGGCCACAGGGCTATCTCTAGCCAATGGCTCCTCCAATTCCTGTGGAGTAAATGCTTATGGCACTGCAGAAACAGATGTGGTCATGGATCAAACAAAGGCGAAAGTGGAGGATTATATATAGCCGTTCTGTCATCGTTGCCAAGCCGGGGAGAAAATGTGCACAATAGTTGATAAGGCACAAGAAGCTCTTCACCTCTGCAGTACTCTGGAGCTGGCCCGTGTCCCTGACTGCCTGCACAGTCCTCGTGGCCCATGAATTCCATTCCAGGCGTCCTGAAGGAACACCTTTCCCTGCACAGCATGGCGAGCTCTTCTCATTGGTCATCAGGTAGGCCCCGCCCTACAAATGTCTCTTTGAATGAAACCCAAGACACCTCCCGGGGCCTCAACAGTCACACCTATAGCATCCCAGGCTCAACACCCTACAAGCTCACTTACAAACCAAGCACACCTCTTACACACTATGCCACTACCAAACACAACCATATCTTACGCACTATAACAAACGACCCGTCCCAGCCCCTAGGGCCTTACCCAGACCCACTGGTATCATTAATGCATGCTCAGTGCCACCAGATCCCTGCGGCTGCACTGATTTGGGATCTGCTGTTGTCGTCCACTGGTTGACTGAGATCTGGATGAAAGCCCTTTGGGTATCCAGGTGTTTGAGTCGTATTCTTTCTTGTACTTGATCCACGCAGCAGCTGGGTTGGTCTGTCTGGTCTTGGAGTCCTGGTGAATCGCTCTATATTATAGCAGGTGTTGCATTGAACCTTTGGTGTTGTTACCGATTCCCTCGTGTACTTTGAAAAATAAAGTCCAGACATTATGTGTATGTAAAGAAAACTTAAAAAAACATTGTAAGTCATAAACTCACAAAATATATATGTATTCCTCTATTTCTATAGTTTTATGTGTTAAATATTATTGGAAACATTAGTAATAAAGGGAGCTGTTCATGGTTATTCATGATTTTCCTCATTCCCAAGGGTCTTCACCCGGAAATACAGAGGTAAGACTGTGAGTCTCTGGGAACTATAGATTGTTGAAATGAAATCTGTTTGTCATCAGGGTCTTTCCAGACAAAGGTGGATATGGAAGTTGGTCTATCACATACATACACAAACACCCACATAGAGAGAGAGAGAGAGAGAGAGAGAGAGAGAGAAAGAGAGAGAGAATGGACACAGGTCATCACTGAATGTTCCACTCGTGCATACAGGATGGATCAAGGGGAGTGTTGCACCTCTCCCACTTCTTAAAAATGTCAGGGATTGAATTTATTACGCATTTATCATCCCCCCCCCCCCCCCCCCCCCCCAAGGTCAGACCTATCACACCAGAGGACAAAACCCCCACAGATCCCTGAATTTGTGAGTCATATTATAGTGCATCATGGAACACGACCCTTTGGGAATTACCCCAGATCAAATTTTAATTCAAACATCTCATGTCAGGGCAGGTTTTGGAAATCAAAACTAAGTCACAGAATGAGTGGTCTGCAGCTTTAGCAATACACCCATTAGGCACAAGGTAAATATGTGCTAATATGTAGTATTTATATTTAGGTTTTGCTCACAGGTCTTACGCGTGTTCAAGGATTGCATGGACATGACAGAGTTGATACTGAGACTGATGCTTCTGTGGTTTACTGTAAAAGGTAAGCAAGGTTCACTGTTTTTTCCACTGTGATAAACAGATCAATCAGTGACCCTGGTCCTGTTGCCAATGTTTTAGTGTATTGAGATCAATTTCTGCTCTCAATTTTGATCCAGTGAATTTCCATAGTAAGCCATGTCTTTTAACTATTATGAACCTAGACGGCACCAACGATATACTCTTACAGTAAGAATATAGTAGGGACATTTTCAGAAAGGTGTATTTTCTTTCGATGAGACATTAGACTAACTTTACCCTGCATTTAACACATTGGCCAACGGTAGTCGTGCGTCTGTTGGCGTGGGCTCTTCGTCTCATTTGTCAGCCATATCTTTGATGGAAATCTCAACCACAGGATTCCCTGAAGCGTCCAGGAAGGCTTGTGCGTTTTAAAAAATAAACCTTGGCCGTCTTTGAGTTAACCAAACCCCCCCCCCCCCCCTCCCCTTCCCTGACCCACAGCCCTGGAGCTGCGGTCCCCCCCGGCGCGGCCGCTCGCCATGCCGTGCGTGTACGACTACGAGGTCCACGGCGGTATCCAGCAGCTGTCCCTGCAGTGGCACAGCCCCGCCGCCCGGCTGCTCTGTAACTTCATCAAACACAAGGCCTACCGCAACTGCACGGCCGGCTACTCGGTGCTCTACGCGCCCGGCAACGCCACGCTCGTCATCGACAGCGTGAAGGAAGAGGACTACGGCAAGCACGTGTGCACCGTCAGCAAGCACCATGATTTCCTAGACTACATCATCTACATCATGAGAGCCATAGGTGGGCAGGCCGACGTACTTATTTTGTCTTTATGCAACGTAATGTGTTTTGTAATCAGACGTGAAGTGTTCTTGAGATATGGTTCATAAATCATGTTTACACTGTTGTCCAGAATCATCCACCAGTCCGCCAGCAGCCAAGGGGGAACATTCAGGTATGTTTTTAATACTCATAAGGATCCCCGCTAGTCCTGGCTATGTCAAAACAAGTGCATAATTAAGGAGTCTCGTACATATAACCGTATGAGAACGAGGCAGTGGTGAATAATGCAGGACTGGCTGACAGTGATTCTGAGGTTTACTGTTGTGTTTTTCCCCTGAGGTTGCGCACGAAATCATCTCTTCCTGCTCGGATGCAGCTTGTTTGTATCCGTCTTTGGGTGCTGAGGGGAAACTGTTCATCACCATAACCAAAGGTTACAGTAACTATGAAACTATTCATTAACATTTAATTAGAGTCAGTGCTAGAGTCGGACTCATGAAAGTCTAAAGACATTTTGGTTTGTTAACTCTTTCTCGCATGGCAAAATGTAGTTTATTATTTTTGAATACAAATCAACGTGTTTTCCTAATTACTGTACTTGCGCAGATTGACCAGCAGGTGGCAGAATATACATTTCCACTAGTATCTGATCACGGTAAATCGGCCATAATAAATTACAACTTCAGGTACAGAATTTACTTTGTGATGTTTTTATTGTTCACACGCGTGTTATTCCCTCGTTTTAAATGAAAAGAAAAAACTGTGATTACAACACACCACGATGGGCAGTTAGATAGATGATTGCAAAGGAGAGATGTGGCATGGGCTGCCACAAACGTTAAACATTTACGACACACAGAGCGGGCATAACCACACACATCACACGTAATGCAAAACTCACCATTACAAAGCATTACACAGACCAAGAGAACCATGATTGCGAACACCACGTAGAACACATTAAAATGGAGTTGTGTGCATATTAACAGCCAAGGTGAAACTTCTGTGATCTCGTGATGATATAAAGAGCCTAAATAAAGGCTCTGGACTCTGGACTGTCTGTGTGTGTGTGGAGTCTTTTGTCATCCCCAGGGAAATTCCACTTCAGGCCATGGAGCCAGGACTTCAGATGAAATTTAGCCAGTGACTGTCCAAAACCAAAGTGAAATTGAGCCCTCTAGAGGAGATATGAGGAAGTACATGTGCCCTGACCATAGACTGTATGTGCATATGGTCTATGGACCAGAAACGTCTGGCAGACTGCTGGGACGTGCCTTTCGATCCATGAGGGTGTGTCTTTGAGGCCATGCATGAAAATGTTGACGTAGCCTACCTTATGTCTTTAAGATCATGAATGGACACAGATGTGTCTTTTACTCAATTACAGTTAGTTTAGGTTTAAGGTTGGGGTTAGGGTTAGTCTATATTTGGACTAAAAATTACATCCATCCGTTACACTGACAGACCCATCCAATCTGTAGTCTGCATACAGACCTTCCTTTACCATACAGGAGCCCAGGTGTATAGTGTAGACTCTGAGACTAGTATCCAACTTGTAAATCCCTTAATGTTTGAAGTTGAACACATATATGAGCAGGAACATGAGAAAGTCAAGGGAGAACTGGACACAAGGTATTTGTCAGAGACAAAGACTTACTGCTCACTGTTGCTTCAGACAACCAGCATACACACTGACACCTCGTGTCACTGCCAGTCCAATTCACTGTGTGCGTGCACGTGTGTGTGTGTGTGTGTGTGTGTGTGTGTGTGTGTGTTTGTGTGTGTGCACTGCAGTGAAGTACAGGGAAAATAAAGTATTACTGAAACTGTGATTTGGAAAGTATATTGTGCCGTAGTGCACAAGGCTAACGTGCTATTTGCGGTGTGACAGCTCAGACAACCACACGCGTCCTTTAGTGCGCTTGTCTGCATAGGTATAATGCATGTTAGGGTGCTTCTGCTGGTAATATAATACTTTGAATATGCACAGGGAGATATAAAGTGCAGAGAGTGCTGCCTCCTAACTACAAAGATAAGAATGGCTCTTCCCTTCTGCTGCAGCCATATGCCACGGTGTGGTCTAATTCCTCCAGTTGTTTTAACTGGTCTTAGAACCGTTTCTGCACCACCGCAGAAGAAGAAACGACATATAAACACCTCATACAGACCTTAGGCATTCTGTATCTCACACGCTTGTGGGCGTGGATGTTCATTTGAGACTTTGTTGTGAGGATTTAAACACAACCCTGTAACAATGGTTAGATATCCACGAGGATGCAAGCAAGGAAGAAGCTTGTGATCTCATCAAACGATGGGATTATAAATCAGCACGCAAGCTTACAGCAGCTACGTGGTCATAAGCAGCATCACACTGCCCTGATCAGGTTCATATGTAAACTGTGTCCCACGAACATTTAATTAAAGTTCACGTAGGACTATCACAAAAGGTCTACCTGCATTAGGTCTAGAAATTCATGATAAAACGTGAAAAAATGTCTATGAACAGCATTTGAGAAAGCAAAGCCTGAACAAACATTACTTAGGCGTTTTTTCATAATTTTAGACACTATGCTGCCACGACAAATAACCGAAAACAAGTTTATTATGGCTAATAGGGTGTGGCCGTGTGAAGGAAAGCGCCGGAGACGCATAATTGGGTCCCCGGATGTTACCTGGGCTGTCGGAGCAGCTGATTGGTCCGTTAGATCACAGCGTTATTACATGGGTTAGGATGTTACCTGGGCTGTCGGACCAGCTGATTGGTCCGTTGGATCACAGCGTTATTACACGGGTTAGGATGTTACCTGGGCTGTCGGAGCAGCTGATTGGTCCGTTAGATCATAGCGGTATTACACGCAGAGTCGGAGCGCAAAGACGGCAGCGTTCTCGCCAGAGAGAGCACGAGCGTCTCCACTTTCCCTCACTCCCGATTCTTATAGCAAAACTGTTATTTGTAGAAACATTTTCATCTCCTCGCGTCGACATGGACTGTCGGAAAGTAGGTAGAGTTCTTTTTGTAAAACTTTCGTGGTTATAATTGTATAGCTTTCAAGAACTTTTCGGCTCGACGTGTTAATTGTGGGGTAATTTTCATGTTTTTGGTTGATTTATTGATGGTTGCGGTGAATGAGGCGTCGTGTAACGGACTGTGTCAGATGCGATGTTGTGTTTGCAGCCTACACATCCCGGTGTGAGCAGCAGATATTACACCTGCAGCTGCCCTTATATAATAGTCCAGAGGTGTCCTGTATTGTTGAATTACTGCGACTTGACGACGATAATGGAGAACGTGAAAACAGTAGAAACATTTAAACAAATCTTTACTTTTGAAATAATATTGTGGTTTTATTTAGCTAATCACAATGATTTGAACAGGTCAGATCAGGCTATTCAAGTAGATTCGGGATATTTTCATTTGTCAATACTTTGTCGTTTCCACTGATTACTATCTGGTTAAAGTAAAGATGTAACATGCTTTTAACATGATAATAATATGAAGTGGACATTTTATTTCAAATGATAAACTTGCTTTCTTTGAGTCTTCAAATTTCACACAGAAATGTAGGTAAATATTCATTTCAAAATGGTTTGCTGAGTTAAGCTAGCAAAAACCCCTGACCGAGGCATTCTTCTGAATGTATTTCTCTTTTTCTTGACATCTAAGAGGTCCAACTCCCATGTCCTGTCATTTATTGTGGATTTCTCTAAAGGAGCCGTGAACAAGTGAATGTGTGTGTGTGTGTGTGTGTGTGTGTGTGTGTGTGTGTGTGTGTGTGTGTGTGTGTGTGTGTGTGTGTGTGTGTGCATCTGTACGTGTGTGTATGGTGTGTTCGTGTGGGGGTGGAGATGTGAGTAGGTTTGTGCTGAGTGAAAATTCGGACGGGTAAGAGAAAGTGTGACTAGCAGTTTTCACATTGGCTGTGGAAAATGCATTTCACAGCTGAACTGGCTTTACTGTCATGACATGTTCTTATATTTAATTGTCCGTGATCATCTGTCACCATGTTTGGCATAAATGGATTAAACGTCTCCAGCTGTCAGCTAATATTTCCATAGTCAAGATCCACCAATAATAATAATAATAAACAGCCTTTTTTTTCTTATTCTAAACGGCTAAAGGGGTGTTACACAAGTCGTCCCTTGCGTGGGTTTTGACTTGAGAGCTTGTAGGAGGGCTCCCAGCATTCCAGAGACACCAGCTCTCTGACTGTAGTCCAGAGACACTAGCTCTCTGACTGTAGTCCAGAGACACCAGCTATCTGACTGTAGTCCAGAGGCACCAGCTCTCTGACTGTAGTCCAGAGACACCAGCTATCTGACTGTAGTCCAGAGACACCAGCTATCTGACTGTAGTCCAGAGACACCAGCTATCTGACTGTAGTCCAGAGACACCAGCTCTCTGACTGTAGTCCAGAGACACCAGCTCTCTGACTGTAGTCCAGAGACACCAGCTATCTGACTGTAGTCCAGAGACACCAGCTATCTGACTGTAGTCCAGAGGCGAGGCTTGTGTCTGCTGAGACAGATGGTCATTTGCATGTTCCAAGCCGACGGAACCGTTCTAATGACGTCCGTTCACAAGTGGAGCTCTCGTGCAAGATGTTTCTTGACTGATGACTGGTGTCAGTACCGGTTCCTAGACAAGTGGCAGGGGGGCATGCTGTGAATGGGGGTGAGCCGCACGTCCGAGTCTGTGTGTGGGCAAGTCGAAAGAACCATGAGACCTTAAACGCTTTCGTGGATGGTTTTGACACGGGCACCATCGCTGTCGCCCGAAAGGCCCTTGAGGGCTTGTTTGGGGCTGTAGTAGATGGGTGTTTATGTCCACAGAGTCACGGCAGCGCCCCCTAGGGGAAAGTGCTCTGCTTCCACTCAGCCAGGTCTGGCGTGCAGGCTGGCCTCCCCAAACACTGGAACGCCCAGCAGGCAAGCCAAATTAGGTGAGCTATTGGAAACTATTGGAGGGACGTGTGACAGGGCCCGGCCCGGTGGGAGTGCGAGAGAAGGAAACGGGACCACGGAGAGCCGTCAGGGAGGAAACATGACGTCGGCCTTCTGACTGGCTCATTAAAGCCAAAAGCAAAAGGGATTTCAGTGGAATATAATGGCCTACGGAAAAGAAATATAAGAGTTAGTAATGACAGCAGGCTGAGGATGTCACGCGTACTGCCGTGATGAGTCTGTTTGTTAATGTCAGATTGTGAATATCAGTGCTTAACAGTGAGATTTCCCCGCAAAATAACACCCTCGTATGTCCTTGTCTGCACACCAGATGGGGACAGCAAGAGACACACAGTTATGTCAGAAAGCAGGCCATACAAAGAAAAGTCGTCTCTCCAGCGCGTTCCACGGGGTCATGTGACGAGTCGCGCCCCTGCTCATTCGTCGCCTCCACCGACAAAATGGCCTCCCTCACCCTTATCTTCTGCCCCGCAGGAAGGGTGCACTCAGCCACAGGACGAGGACATCATGGACATCCCCCTTGACGACCCAGCTGCTAATAAGGCCGCCGCCAAGATCCAGGCTGGCTTCCGAGGTCACATGACCAGGAAGAAGATGAAGGATGACAAACCGCGGGAAGAGGTGAGCGACTCTGTTCTACTGTATGTTCTATGTTCTGTGCTCTGTGCTCTATGCTCTATGCTCTGGGCAGTGGGCCATGAAAATAGCACCAAACTCTCATCTTTAATGCTCACACTGCAAAATCCCCTCACAGCAGACCTTGTCCTCGAGCGCACGGCCGTCATGGCACTTCTCGAGCTCGTTGACGAGGACTTAAAATCTGGTGACAGAGATGTGAGTTGGCGACCGAGCTTGTGACTGCCGGGTCTGTGTCACGGGGCTTTATGAGAACTGTCACCCCTCTGACACAGGCTGGCCTTTCACCGCTGAAGTGTCCAAGCCTGTTTGTCAGATGATCTGGTAGCATTGGGGATCATTTTCTGCTAAACAAAACCCTGCTCACAACCAAGGCACAAACATCTTGTTTACAAACACTTGGTTATGTCCCAGTGGGAGACACCTGTCCACTGCCCATTGTTTAATGGACACCTTGGTCTCCAACGTCCCTAGATATTCACACCTTTGGATAGGAAATCAACACAGAAGAGCATGTCCAAATATTGACACATGCAAAATCATTCTTAACAACATTTATTATTCTTGTATTAAAAATAATATTTAAAAAATACTGCAAATGGACAATGTTAGTAGTGCACTAGTGGCAGCATTTTCTAAAGCCATGCTTCTATGGCTTTGACTGCATTAACAATTCTGGAAACAGTTTCGCAGAAATGAAACAATACTCTTGAAACAGATGACTCATGCCCCAAACATCTTCATTCTCCAAGATTTTGCTCCCAAAATGACTAGGAATCTTTAATCAATCTCATCTGCCTAAAGACCAGTCAGACATTACAGTACTACAACAAAACAGTTCATTAATGCATACTAATATCTGACAACCCACAACAAAATATAAAGCCATGAAGTTAAATAGTTACATTGCTGCAAAAAAACAAGTTTTGGTCCACATCAAGCAAAATGCTCTGTGTTAAGATACAATCTGCATGTATGTATAACATTTGACAGCAGGCATTTTCTTTCGTGATATATAGATGATATTACAGAGAGGGCTAAATAGTGTTTTGATTATAATAACTATCCTATCAACACAGTACTGAATGACCTTATTAGGGCAGTTGCTTTAAGTCTAAGGCTCACAGTAGCTAAAACAATGGAATACATACAATTGTAGCAGTTAATGATGACAGACTTGCTTCTTAAATTAGAGGGGTTCAGTTTGCCATCAAGAAATGTAAAAACATTCTCGATTGGGGGTATAAAAGCAAACCCTGGGCATTTGAAACAGCCCTGCTGTACATGTGATTTCCGGTGTCATGGTGAGTCAGGTCTCTGACCTTGGTCACCTTTACTGTTGGTCCCTTTTCAGAAGTAGTTCACAATCAGGTCCCTCACAGAACATTGAGAGAGGCACACAAATATGACTGTTTGCAGTTTATGTCTACAGCAAAAGTAACATTTATTTGCTTGAGAATTTGATTGTGTGCTGGAGCAGTCCAAACACATTTTGTTCTCGCACAAAGAACCACTGCTGTGGAGATAATGAGTGTTAATTTTAAAAATTAAAGGTTTTAGGCGCGAGTCCCTTTTAGACAATGGCATCTAAGCAATCAAGAAAAACTTTCACATTTGTATCATTTTCACACTTTTGAGGCTCGACTTGCAGTTTCACATCATTTACACGTTCTCCTTCCCAGAAACCCCAGCATTTGGCGCTCTCGACATGGAAATGGTTTGCTCCGGACGATTGGGGCTTGTTTGATAGCGATGCACTATCATTACGCCTGTCTCCCTCCCTGAAGATGCTTCAGGCCTGAAGTGCTGTCCAGCCCTCACCTTATTCACTCCTGACTGCCCCATTTGCAGTGGACATTAGACTAATGGAAGAAAAAGCATTTTCATAACACAGATTTCTATGAAAGTGTCATCAGGGATTCTACAGGACCCGGTTTATTATAGAGTCTACAGAGAGCTTTCTGCTTGGAGTCAGTACACCCCCCCCCCCCCCCCCCCACCAGACCTCATTGTGACTAAAACGGTATCCTAGCAATGCCGCCTTAATTACTTGTTGCTAGGCAATAATACCAGTGGTACCCGGCTAATGTCACGGGATCACTCACTCTCTCTGTTGTTTTATTTATGCATAGTAAATGGTTATAATGCTCCAATGTGCTTTGACTTGTAAGCCATGCATGTGTATAATTATTCTGCTACGGCTTTGCAATGATCCGGACTCAGCAAGTGAATGGCAGTATACAAAATTGTGGCTTTATGAATATCAGTGCAATGCCTGTGTGTGTCCAAATATCACACATCAAAAGATTCTTCTTGATACTCTTTTACACCTTTGTTATTGTAGAAACTCCTGTTGCGTATTTACACATAGCTGTGTGTTTCTTTTAGCTGCACTGTTTAATTTGTTTTATTTCTCAAATACGTTCATTTCACAGACATAAGTAGAGTGTGTGTGCATCCCTGTTCTCTGGAATTGTTTCTTGCACTTAATCATGACTTTATGCAAGAAGTCATCTTGCTCACAGTCTAATATCTCTTCCAGAAACAAAGGGACCAGAAGTAGCCAGAGAAAATGGCCGTCCTGCCGATGCCGCTGTCTACGAGCATGGCGGAGAAAACACGTCACTGCAATAACCAGAGGTCCCTTTTCTTTCTCTCCTCCTTCTCCTCCTTCTTCGTCTTTTGTCGAAGAGCAAACCTTCAGTGTACGATATATATACAACTGTAAACTTAGAAACTAGGTCTGGTGCCTGACCTCAGATCAGTGACATTTTACTCTTCCTTTGCTTCCTCTACAGTCTGGGCAACAGTCTGACACACAATAGCCCCTCAGCATGTTAAATAGCTTCTGCTCACGGTCAGGTTAGAACTAGGGGGATTTGTTCCGCTGTCTGTTTGTTTAAGGAACTTTTCGAATGATTCATGGTTTAAGGCATGTTGTCTGTTGCACCTATGAAAACAGGCCAAAATGCATTTATCGATGTTTTTTGTTTTTGTTTTTTTATTTTTCTTTTTCTTTTTGTGCTCTCCTCCCTGCCTGTATTGTTACAGAATGAGAGTGTGCGTTTATTACAGGACAGACCGTTGCCTTTTTTTAGTGTGACTTTGTTTCTGCCTGTTTAATAAAGCAAAATGGGTTTGATCCGATGCTTCTGGGTGTATTTTGTTCATATGTTCACCCGAGTAAAGAATTTGTCATTTTGAAAAATGGACTGACCAGAAACAAGAAAATATGTTAGGGACATTTTATCTATAAAATAAATAAAATTCTCTAATCTCAGTTTTCTAAGAATCTCTGTCCCTGATGCACTAAGAGAAAACAATTCACACGATAGGGACAGAAATTCAATTCACATGATGGGGACAGTTGGGTTCTCTAACCCTAACCCTAACCCAGGGCTAATTTTCAATATATTTTGACAAGTTTGGTCAATCAAAATCAGGAAACGAAGCATTTTCTTGAAAAGATGTAGAAAATTTAGAGTAAAATCTGAAATATGTCATTCATCAGATCGTTAAATAGATAGTTAAACCATCAAAGATGGTATCATAATAAGCTAATGTGCAGTCAGCTCACGATATCTGCTAGTGACCGTGTGCTTCTAACTAATCTATATTTTAGGTGCAACGATGGGCGCAACGAAGCACATCTCTCTGGCAACTCACTTGAAAACCACGCTTGAATGATGTCCTAATAGCTCACGGCCCACGGGAAGTTTTTCTTCATAAACTGAGCAAATCGTTCTCCTTCGTCATTATCATCATCCTCACTTCCCCTCCGTGCATGGGTTTGGTTTTGTATGTTTTTATTACAAAGCAGTAGATGCTAATTTGATTATGCATTATCACAGTCCACCAATCACAATGGCCAGGACACAGCAGTAGGCGGGGCAGGACGCAGCAGTAGGTGGGGCAGGACACAGCAGTAGGCGGAGCACAGCAATAGGCGGGGCAATTCTATTGTAATAATTCTTTTCACATCTATTTGTTTGTTCTCCCTATACACACCTGCTCCTTCCTCACCTGCCTTTATACTTAACAGCAGCTGCTAGATGCTACATGAGGTCTAGGCACAGAATATGAGAGAATACTGTAAAACAAGTCACACGATTCACACAAGACACATGTGAGTGTGACAGGGAGCTCGGAGCCATGTTTACGCAGGACGCTGCCTCAGGGAAGTATCTCTATGGGCAGGCAGACAGCCTCAAAAATAAACAGTCGCGGTCATAAAGGTTAAGTCGGAGCAAAATAAAAAATGAAAATACGAGTGTGTACCACGGAGACACACAAAACAAGCTCTTTCCTAGACAAGTCGGTCTGAGTGCGCCAGCCGAACGAGGGGCCTTACGTTGCACCGGAGCCTCTTGGCCCACTTGACGCCTACACAGTCTCCCACTCGCGCCCCCACTCGCGCCCCCACTCGCGCCCCCACTCGCGCCCCCACTCGCGCTGACATGTCCAGGGACTCGGCTGGGGGGTGGGAGGGTTATGAAATATGCATTCCCCTCTGTTTCCAATAGCAACGCGGTCCGCCGATCAGCCTGTGCGCGCGGCGTCCTGTCTCTCCCGGCCGTGGTGGATCTACTGCCGAGACCGCACTTAACCGACAGACGTGTATGAGGGGCTGGCAACATTAAGCTCCATCGCCTACGCTGGCTTTCATGTGACGGGCTGCTAAAGTGATCGCATGCAGTGGGAGGCTGTGGGAGCCGCGCCTGTCTAAACGCCTCCCTGCGTTTCTACCGTATGCAAGCGAACTTACTTTTGTCGGGTCTGCAAACCCTGTTGAATACATGAAGCTGGTTCAAAGCCAGACAAGATCTCACATGGATGTAGGAATGCACGAGGCCTCTGGAGGATGAACCCCCCCCCCCCCCCCCACACACACACACACACCCACCCAGCACAGTCTGAGAGAGTGAGGTTGCAGTAGGTCGGTGTTGATGTCAGCGCGTGTTCCTCATGGCTCTCTTCATCTGCTCACTCGTCTGCAGGACTTCTCAACTCCGTATTGCCCTCACCGGCTTCCTCGTTCAATCTCCCAGTGGGCGGTGTTTGTGGACACCTGAGCTCCTTTTGAGAAGTGACCTCTGCTAATGAACACCACAGGGAGCCATCTTGTTCCCATAACATGGTCATAACATGGATGTCACTCAGCTTCTGAAAATGGCGACCTTCACTCTGGCCATGTAGCCCAAGCTTGGCCGTCTCCAGAAGGGCTGCAGAGTGCCTTCTTGCTGGGTAGGGCTGTATCACCATGCTATGCAGTGAGAGCTGTCTCTGTGATTAAGGGTGCATATTGAAGAGGGCTTACCACCCTTTCCCTTCTAGCGTTAACTCCAGTTGAGGCACACGGCCTCATCCAAATGTCCATGGATCTGTCCCACTAACAGTGACCTCGTTGGACTTTGGAGGTGGTCCACCATCAGCCTGTTGGTGGGTAGGTGCTACCTACGTTTGCCATGTATGGTGCCAGATCTCTTGCCACTGTTGCCATGTTGCTGTGTGCCTCTCCCCTGCTTTCTCCATGCTGATCCCCCACACTGTCACTAGATCCTCCACACTGCCACCAGATCCTCCACACTGCCACTAGATCCTTCACGCTGCCACTAGATCCTTCATGCTCCCACTAGATCTTCCACACTGCCACTAGATCCTTCACGCTGCCACTAGATCCTTCATGCTCCCACTAGATCTTCCACACTGTCACTAGATCCTCCACACTGTCACTAGATCCTTCATGCTCCCACTAGATCTTCCACACTGCCACTAGATCCTCCACACTGTCACTAGATCCTTCATGCTCCCACTAGATCTTCCACACTGCCACTAGATCCTTCACGCTGCCACTAGATCCTTCATGCTCCCACTAGATCCTCCACACTGCCACTAGATCCTCCACACTGCCACTAGATCCTCCATGCTCCCACTAGATCCTCCACACTGCCACTGGCTCTTTCATGGTCCTTAACAAGGCCTCAATCCCTTCTTCAGCAGTTTCTAGACTTTGTGTCTCCTCTTCCAGTAGCTCACTAAGTTTGTCAGGACAAAGAAGCTTTGTTCTCTGAGTTCGTGGACTGAGATAATGCATCCCATTCCTGACACCAACATGACAACAGACATCGCTCTGAATTTTGGGAATAGATATGTTATATTAAGCTTGACAATGACCACAGAACTGGTGGTCTGACCCTACTGCCACAAAACAGGAAACTGTTTCCTGACTTACATCACATTATCTTCTTGTCTGTGTGAAAATTTGAGCTTGTTTCATCCACTGATATACAATGAAAGGACTGAAAGCCATCACCAGAATGCCAGTTAACAGAGATAATGAACCAAGATATCAGAGAGGTTTTTTTCAAGACTCAAAGGCAAAATGTAAGTATGAGAAAAGCATTACACTAAATTAAGTTAATAACCTCAGGTTAGTAATTCGCCCGTCTGGTTTATCATGTGTCGTGATGTGCCCTGGGTCTAAACTTTCTATAGGGCTGCCATAAACAGGACAGCTCCATCTAGACTAATGAATGGATCTTGTCTTGATAAAGATAATGCTCTATATCACAACAAGAAAGTGGATTTTACCTTCATTTGTACTCTAAGCTAGCACGCTATCCCACACATCTAGTTGCCTTGAGTTGCTAGTGGTCTTAAGAGGCACATAATGTCTCATGCCTTGTGGTTTGTCTATATAAAGTGGTAGACGGACAAGCAATGAAGCTCACTGAGCATTTAGACCTTGTTTGTGACTGATAATTCAGGAATTCAGAGGATACTGAAGATCAGTGATGGGCATATGAAGGTTAGCAAACATTCTAGAGAGCTACAAAGGGTTTTGCCGCTTGAGATTACATTCATACGTGCATCAAACATGCCATGAATTAATTCTAAAGTACATGTTGATAGCCTCAAATAATTTGCCTTAAAATGTATCCTTTTGTGTTAATGCTTTAAGAAGAAAATAGAAAATGCATCGGGGAATGTAAAATCGGCCTGTCTCTTTGTCTTTCTCCACCTCCTAGACCTTGTTTTCTGATCTGTATATATTGCTGGCTGTGTGTGAATACAGCAGGATAATCCAGTAATCATGAATAACTCCCATGAAACCTGTGAGGGTTCTTTTCCACAGCGGATCCAGATCGAGGACCCAGACAAACCATTCTCGCCTTACCGCCTGTGTGAAACATGCCAAGATTTGTGTCAGTGTCAGAACTACTCAGTACATATATATGTATGTGTGTGTGTGATCGACAGTTTGGAGTTTTCTAAAAGTGGTTTTGGCCTGGTGACGGCACGGTAAAGGCACTGAGAGGACACATACATGCTACATGGATTATATGTAAGAAAGCAAACCAGCCTGCCAAATGTTAAGACAGACCGAGCCATCTTGAGCCATCTGTTACAACCAGATGGTGGTAAAACAAACACAAAAAAAAGAGACAGAAGAAGAAGGTGTTTAGTCTTTGGCCTCCAGCAGGCGGCTCTGTGGAATATTCATGGCTGTATTTCATGGTCATATGCTCTCTCACCTGTGCTTTTATTTTTTTACAAAATCATTTTAGGGACCATTTAAGCCACACTAAAACCAGAAGAGGGCAATGTAGTCCACATGTCCATTTAAGAACATCGTTCTGTTACCATAAAATGTAATCACTGACTGACACTGACATACTGCAACCTGCAAGGGAAGAAGCTTTGGATATACTTTGTCTTTTTTCCATAAACTCCACAAATAAACGGATCTCAGTTATTCTCCTGAGAATGTGTCTGCTCCGTAGACAGCTTCAGCGAACCGAGGAACATAAACGGACGTGTCCTTCTCAAGAGCTTCACAGGACGAAAACCCCCCTGGCGTCTTTCTCTGTGCATGTACAACTAGATGAGCTTTTCTCCAAGAACATCACAGGAAATATTGTGTAGGCAGAATGGTTGAACTTCACCACACTACACTGCTGCTAATGTAGTTTTGACGACAGAAGATTTTCAAGAGGTGCAAAGTGAGGCTGGTTGTGTAACCCTAAAACCAGCATTCCATTTCAGGCCAGACAGCATCTTAGAAACATTTATAGTCATCATTCTTGGCTAATGAAATTAGGCTTCACAAATGATGATAAACTGTACTTGTACATATCATCCAAATCTATGTTTCATTCCAGTCTAACGGAGAACAATTGAATTCTTTTGAAGTCCATCGACCTCTTTTGCCTGACCAGGCTTTCATTTCAAATAAGATCTGCCCACAATACATTCTGTTATCCCACTTAGTCCATTTTACGCCAACATAAGGGCGGGTATTGTCATTAAACACTGTTCTCAGATCAGTTTTCGGTTTATCTTTGAATGATGTACAGGTGACGAAACTGATCCTGAATCACAGCAGAAACATTTCAGCTCCATTTGGCATATCTTGCCTCCCCCTGCCGATGAAGCTATGAATTGTGGGATAGCGGCAGGTTTCAGAAACAACAGCGACTGTACTTCACAGTAACCAGGGCTCAAGTACTGTTTCTGTCGCCCTCGTTTAGATGGACTGTTTACTTAGGATGTGTGGGCAGGGCGTGGACAGGACAGTGACTGAAACACACTCTTGCCTACTGTATTCTTGGAATAGCTGTGATGATTTTAAGCTCATGAAGACAGGAGCCAGAAAGCTATGTCGTGCTCTTCTGCCTGTTTAATTAATTTTGTTTATGTTGTTTATTTACTTAATTTACTTTTGATAACCGGGCAGGGCTTGCTTCTGATTTTATGACTTTTTCCTCTGGATAATTGTAATTCAATTCTTTGAAAGACATTGATTTTTTTCAAGAGTGTATTATTGTGCTCATGAAAAAGGATCCTATCATATGCAACATCCCACATTTATTCCTGAGTGACCACTCCTAGCCACAGAAACATGAAAAAACACATAGAGTGCAATGGCACACACATCACATTGTGCAGACACACAGTGGTGTGTGAGACACACATAAAGCTACAAAAACTCACAAACTCTGTGTGCGCACACACACACGCGTGTGTGTGTCTGAGTGTCTGTGCGCGCATTGTGTGTGTGTGTGTGTGTGTGTGTGTGTGTGTGTGTGTGTCTGTAAAGCCGTGCCATAGCCCGGCCTCTGGAGGAGCGGCTGGGCTCTCACTTGGGGGGGGGGGGGGGGGGGGGGGGGGGGGGGGGATGTGCTCGGTGTGGACAAACCATGCTGATTGTTGGGGGTAGAGTGTGAGCGTTAGAGCCACGATGAAGGCCAGGAGACGGACTCGCTCCGGGACGCGGGACGCTCCCACCCTCGCCCTCCTCCGCTGCGCCCTCCTCCTCTTCCTGCCAGGTAAGAGGAGCACGGCTCCTTCTTCTCCCCTGACACTGTCAGTTAAAGCCAGACTGCTCTGCAGGATCCGTCCTGTGCCCACAGTGGGGATCGCCGGAGGCGGCTGCAGGATCCGTCCTGTGCCCACAGTGGGGATCGCCGGAGGCGGCAGGAAACGCAAGCGCTTTGTTTTGGATAAGTGTTTCCCAAAGGAATTTGAAAAGTTTATGACACTCAGAGTCTGTGATTCCAAGGAGGCTTGTCTGGATGATTTCTGTATAAGTTTAGTCAGTGGTATAATAATTAAATAAACCTCTGTTTAATTTTTATTAATTTTACTAAAGCATTCATGCATAAGTTAGAAAATGCAATACTTAAAACAAATGAATGTAATCTAAAAAATTTTAACTTTAAGAAGATTTGATCTTCTTAAGGTTTCCAGACTCAAATAATCCATACAGAATAATCTGAACATCTAGACAGCACTCAATCAGCCCTTTGTTTGCAACATTTCTAGGGTAGTTAGTGTAGTCGTTAGTGCTGATGCTGTCTCTGGCTGGTGTAAACTAGATTTGTCCCCAGAGGACAATAAAGCACTGAGATGAGGAGACGCTGGGAGCCAAACAGGAAACGTCTCTCGCGGCGCGCTTCATACTCCCATTCACCACCGCAGGAAGGGTCTGCGCCGGCCTCCGGGCCCCAGCTAGCCTCCGGGCCCCAGCTAGCCTCTGGGCCCCAGCTAACCTCTGCGCCCCAACTAGCCTGCAGGACCCAGCTAGCCTCCGCGCCCCAGCTAGCCTCCGCGCCCCAGCTAGCCTCCGCGCCCCAGCTAGCCAGCAGGACCCAGCTAGCCTTTGCTCCCGAGCTAGCCTCCGGGCCCCAGCTAGCCTCTGCGCCCCAGCTAGCCTCCGCGCCCCAGCTAGCCTCCGGGCCCCAGCTAGCCTCTGCGCCCCAGCTAGCCTCCGCGCCCCAGCTAGCCTCCGGGCCCCAGCTAGCCTCTGCGCCCCAGCTAGCCTCCGGGCCCCAGCTAGCCTCTGCGCCCCAGCTAGCCTCCGCACCCGAGCTAGCCTCCACACCACGCCCGCTTCTGAAGTCGCTCTCGATGGATTACTGTCCAATGTTGTCATGGGCGGCGGAGGCCCCCCCGTGCGCTCCTGCCCCTTTGGCAGCCCTGACTCGCGCCTTGCTCTGAGGCTGGGGGACAGGGTGGGGTGTGTGGGGGTGAGGGCGGCAGTCCAAACAATCTCGCCTTTTGTACTCGCGGCCCCAATCGTCCGCTCTCGCGCCAAGAGCCGTTGCCACAGAGACGGACGTCCCCCACACTGGCTTGCATTTCGCAACGCTGAAAAGCGTGTCAGTACCCGCTCTACTATATTAAACCTCATTAAGGCATTTTTGCCCTTTGCCAGCGCATTAGTCTCTGTGTCTGTCAGGCACTTTAATAACTTTAGAGGAAAGTATTCGATCCGACATCAGACACTATTTCCAGGCTGCGCCATATTGATACCTCTGCTTCCATTTTAGTTATATCGCAGCTCATCGCTGCCCACTAACCCCTCTAACACCCCCCCCCCCCCCCCCCAACCCTCATGGTTCAATCTGGTGAGTGCTGTCCCAGATCAGTGGGCGTAGCCGTGCTCCAGGGTAGCAGCTGAGCACGTGTGGAGACGTGGAGACGTCTCGCTGCAGTCAGCAGCACGCTCATTAAAGCAGGCGGGTTAAGTGCCGGCTTCACGCCATGTGGGAGGAAGACGATGGGGGAATGCAAGAAAGGCCGAAACTTTCCGGGGTTCATTTCAAATCATTAGCTCTCATTTTTCATCAGCCAGAAAATCAGATGTGTATCGTGTCCAAATTTACATTTACATTTACGGCATTTGGCAGACACCCTTATCCAGACACCCTTTTTTATCTCATTTTTATACAAGTGAGCAATTGAGGGTTAAGAGCCTTGCTCAGGGGCACTTCAGTCATGGCCTCAGGTCTGGGAATCGAACCCACGACCCTCCGGTCACAAGACCAGTTCCCTACCACCAGACCATGACTGCCTAAATCAACAGTCAACACATGAGCACTTAACCTGCCACCCCCCCCCCCCCCCCCCCCCCCCCGCCCCTGGTATGTAGGGTGCATCGAAGGTGTGAACATCACCAGTCTGAGCACTCTGATCAGGGGCACGGTGGGAGGAGAAGCACTGCTCTCCGTCCGTTACTCCAGCACCAGCTCGGACCCGCCCGTCATCAAGTGGCAGCTGAAGAGGGACAAACCCGTCACCGTGGTCCAGTCCATCGGCACGGAGATCATCGGCAACCTGCGGACGGAGTACCGAGACCGCGTGTTGGTGTTTGAGAACGGCACGCTCCTGCTCCACAACCTGAAGCTCTCCGACGAGGGAACGTACGAAGTGGAGATCTCCATCACCGATGACATCTTCCCGGGAGAAGGCAGAATTGACCTCACAGTAGATGGTACATCTATTTCTATAAAATGAAATGTACACCAATCTACTCAATTAAAATTCAATCATAATAAAAGAGCCATCAACAAAAGTAAAGTAGTACTACTTAAAGTAGCACTTCCAGCCAAGACACAGATACCAATTAACATGATGTAGAAGCCACCAATTAGCATGTTCTAAATTGCATAATGTGAGTAGAAGGTTTAATGCTCTTGATACCAAACTGGTAGCATTTGTGGCCTATTTCTTAAGGATTAAATATAACTGTACAACAGTCACCCAGCATGTTATTACACAGATGTTGTGGTGTTCTCGCTTACGTACATCTGTTGATGTTTTCTAAGCTATTAAAAGACCTAAAAGACCTTCTCAGGTGTAGAACGTTACCCCAGCAATCATTAGTGGAAGTCACTAATATTTCACGGGCTGGCGTTCATTTGCAGAGCCAATATCCAGACCGCGCGTGGCCGTGGTCACAGCCACAGTCCTGGAACTGACCGAGCACTTCACGCTGAACTGCTCCCACGATCTGGGCACCAAGGCTGTCTACAGCTGGAAGAAGGGCGGCAATCCTCTGGCCAACGACAGCCGCCTGCTGTTGACCCCCGACCAGAAGGTCCTGACCATCGCACGAGTACTGATGGTGGATGACGACGTCTACTCCTGCCTGGCAGAGAACCCCATTAGCAGCGTGAAGAGCCTCCCGCTTAAACTCACAGTGTACAGTGAGTGAGGAGCATGCAAGAGACGCCAGACACACTCTCACTGGAAACCAGTCTGAAAGTCAAACGTAGAATGATACTTAACCCACAGAGGTCTAACACATCACTGGTCATTTCAAAAGTAAATTCAATAAATAATACTATATACACTGAACTACGTATCATATTCAGCAACGAACAACTTTTAAAAATGTATTATGTGGTTTTGAAAACTATTGTTATCTTTTTTTTTTAGAATTGATCATTCATGAATCATGTTCATTCACAAAATAATTCATCACGGCCACAAGTTTCAGCTAAAATTAACTGCATTACAGGAAAATAAATCAGTTTAAATATATACACTACATATATATTTTATATTTTATATATCTGTTGACCAGATCTTGAATATAACTGGACTAAGATGCTTATCCGTCTTTACAGAAAGAAGTTCACTTTACATCATACTGTCCACGGGGGGCATCTTTCTTTTAATCACCTTGGTAACCGTCTGTGCCTGCTGGAAACCATCAAAAAAGTCAGAAATCCTGTTTAACTTTTCTACACCTGACCACAATGAACTGCAACAATGAATAGTCTCTCCTCCCCTAATGTCTAACAGTGCAGTTTTTGTCATGATCTCTGTTGCAGGAAAAAGAAACAAAGTATGAAGGCAAATATTCTGACCCTCAGATCAGACCCTCAGAACTCTGATATAATTCACGACGACAGGTCTGAAGGTAAAACAGGTGTTGTTGATGCTAACAGTGAAAGCTAGTGAGGGTGACTTAGCACAGTTCAGTTGCTTAATTCTAATAATTGCATTTTGTTCATGTTGTCTTTTAATAGATCTAATCGTATTGTGGAAAAACACATATATAACAGAGCAGACCTGCATATTTGTAATTATATCATTGCAATACTGCATATATTAATGGATGTCACATCTTTTAAGATTCATAGATTGGTGTGCATATTTGCATATTTAGATGATGTCGTTCCAATAATGACGGAGCATGAGCGCAGAAATCCAGTGTCGCTTTACATCCTGAAAGAGAAGGTACGATAATATTTCCATCACAAAATCAAGACCACTATTTAGCACACTTGTGTCCAGAAATACCCTTAGCTAAGTGCATAATAGTGCACTAGCCCAGTGTGGTTCATGATTCAGCCTATGATTCAGCCAGCAGCACATATTAGACAAAACTGTCCACATAGTATCCTAGAGTTTCTGCTTAGACATTACATCCATGCTTACTGTATAGGTGGAAATACATACTGGGTCATGGGTCATTTTATATTTATACATGATTGAAGTGATTATTCACAGTGTAGTCGAGTGGTAGGAGCCACAGGCAAAGAGAACCATAGAGAGCAGAACAGGTCTAGATGACAGAATGGCCGTGGGAGTGAAAGTGTGCCTGTCTGTCCTGCTAGGACCCTCCCGTCGGTGACACACCGTCGTTGTGCCAGTCGTGCACGGCTGACGGCAACAGCCCACCAAGCTACGGCAGCCCCGCGGCCCCTCCTCCGTCCAGCTCACCGGAGCTACCGGCGCGTTCCTCCCGCCGCTACCCCCGCACTCCCACCAACTCACCCCCCGTGCACCACCCCCGGAAGCAGAGCCGGAGCCCCCCCGCACCCTCCCCGCCTCGCACCCATGGCCCCGCCCGCTCACCCCGTTCGCCCCGCCCTCCCGCCCCTCCGAAGAGGCAGTCCTCGGAGCCGTCCGGCCTCGAGGCGACGTGTGGCGACCTGCCCACAACCTGAATGGCCCACCGATCAAGGCCGTGTGCTGCTCTGAGAAAGCGAGGGCCTTTCTGTGTGCTTGCTTTTGTTTATTAGACAGAAATGTAAATATGTAGATATGCAAAATACCTGCTTTACACGTTTTTTCAAGAGTGTTAGTATTTTTTATTTCCTTTCAATTTTCCTGTCCTTTCCTTTCCTGTCGTCCATTGAAAAAAGGTTTTAGAAGCAGTTGCTTCAGTGTAACTGTTTGAAACTTATCGTCTGTTTTGGTCTGAAATACTGTATTTGAGCCCTTACTGTTATGTTTAAAATTATTATCCATTGACATTTTCATATTCAGATAATTTTTGGTGAATTACAACAAGTAGAAATATATTTACCAAGACTCACCTAATTTGTTGAGAAATCCAAAAAAATACCCAGAAAAAATGCAGGAAAATATATCTCTAGTAAGCTGTTTTGAAGAATTCATCTGGGAGTCTTAACAATGCTGAAGTTTATCGTGTTTTTGACAGTGGATCGGCAGATGAAAGGATGTGTTCTTTGTGCTGACTTTGATATGACTTGTGAATGAACATTATTTATTCAGGGATTTGAGTTTCAAGAATGGTTGACTTCATTTTCTGTGTAGTGACTGTGAGTATAAAGACTATAGCTCTCAATAGGATTTTTTATTGATTTAGGTTTGTTCTGTTTTAATAGTACGTACTACACGCACTGTTACTCGAGCACTTTCAAAGAAATTCAGGTTCCCTTTGCTCTAATATGGACAGTCACTGTTCAATGACACCTGAGCACCAGAACGGCCTTTCTCCCTTTCCAACTTTATCCTATTGCATTAGAATTGTCATTAAGGGCTGGTTAGTGTACAGTCTGCATAAATTGCAAAGGCCGGTGGACTGTTGAAGCGGAAATAAATCATTTGATTCTCCAACCGTACCGTGTGGTCCGCAGTGTTATTGATGGCAACACATTGAGCGTTATGTAACGCTGCCGGGTAAATGGAGTTCATGCCGTTCCCTCTCTGGAAGAATGTGTCTGCTGAATCATACGAAAGGAACAGTAGCCGCTTTGTGGCGAGGCACTGATGGTGAGAGCAAGCATTGTTCAGGGTTGCATGCAGCCCTCGTATTGATTCATGCACATGCAAAAATTTACAAGCTGGAAAGAATGACACAAATAGCTGCTTTATTATCACATGGGATCAACCTTAAATAAATACATACATACATAGCCTACATAGCCTTATAGATGGATAAATAATCTTGTTGTCCTGTGTAGCACATTCCTGTCACCTAATCTACAGAACATTTTGACATGACAGGTGGTAGTCTAATTCTAACAACATTACAAAATACGTTTTAGAGAATAATTATGGCCATTTAACTGAGAATTGAATAAATCAGAAATGAATTGGGCCGGAACTGATATGCAGCAGCTAACGTTTCCCTTAGGACAGCATTTGAGAAGGCACGCCGCAAACTCCTGTGTTTAAATGACAACCCAGGAGGCGAATGAAATCTCGTCTTTTCTACAGCCAGCCAATGAGATTGAGAGTGGGCGGCAACGGCTGGTTGCGATGCTGATGGTGCGACTGTAAACAATGTTTTATTGTAGTTACGGCAGTAGTGTCGGGGAGAATGTCTTTAAAATATACATATTCCTGCTGTAATATTTAATGGGTTTATCAGTCACGCTGTTATTTACTATGTATAATAAGTTACGGAGCTAAATGGTTGATAGAAGGAAGTATTAGAACCAAGTACAAGCTCGTTAACCTACCTAACCGACCATACAGTGATCTGTTTATCCGGAGTTACCTGCTGGCGGGTTTGAGTTATCCGGTTAACAAAGTTACAAACATGTATCCGTCAAGAAACGTTAAAAGGAGCGACACAAATCCGAAGCCTCGTGAGAAGGATGGTGGGAATACGTTAATGTCCAAAAACCGGCGAAAGGCCAAAGAAAACACGGTTTTGGCTGAGAGGAACCCCGCTGTGGTGGCGGTGGGCGCATGGGTGGAGACGGGGGACGTGGACCAGGAGCACCCGGCGGTAAGAGCCGGTCCGGCGGACTGGTGTGGGACTAACGCCCCTTATAGCGACCCCTGCTGGCGCTTATGGAGTACGTGGGGTAGCGTTTGAGAGAGCCGGGTGTAGTGAATGTTCCTGTCCCCCTCCGGTCGTGACAGGTCCGCGCTCTGCTCACAGAGGAGCTGCAGGAAGGCCGCCGTCGGGAGAAGGAGGAGAGACTGCGGCAGTTTCAGGACGCGGTGCGCAGGCGGGTGTCGCACCAGGCCCGAGTCCGAAAACAGCGGCAGCTGCACAAAACATACCAAATGGTGAGTTGTGTGAGTTTATGTTAAAATTAAATATTCACAACTCTGGGAGCTTTTTGCTGTGAATTAATTTGAACTTGATCAGAGACTGATGTGCGCTGACATCAAGTGTGTGTTCCTACACTGTTGTGCTGTTGTCTAGGCTGAGAGAGAGAGCAGAGCCGTCCAGCAGACCAGTACCGCCGCCCAGCGCCTCGCACCTCGCACGAGTCAGTTCCCTTCTTGGCCACCACGGGAGCTGGCCGTCCGCAGCCCTGGCTCGCGCTGGGTTGAGCCTCAAGATGTCACCTCTAGCAGTGATGACACTAACGAGTGTCCCAGCCAGGTGAGGGAGGGGCAGCACCATGCTTGAGTTCACGTCAAGGGCCGTGGCGGGTTGTACATATTGTTTTGTTTTCACAGCTTAGCCAAGTCATGAGGCAGGTGAGGCGTCGACTGGCTGGTCGTCAGACTGTCCAGGACGGGGAGGAGCTGTCTGGGCTTCCAGGGGGGAAATGGAAGGTGTCTCCAGCAAGAGACGTGAGTGCCTAGCGCTTAATCAGCGATTGGTCTACAGGATCCCCACACACACACACACACACACACACAGCTGTGAACTAATGCTGCTACTGATTGTGTGGCAGAAGCCCGTGTCCTGTGTCGGGAGAGCGGTGGATGATGAGGAAGACGAAGAGGAAAGTGACGGAGGACTCGGGGAACAGGACGAGATTTCGTTAGCTGGGCAACACGATAGGCCGCTTCGGATGCAGGGCCACAGTAGCAAGACAGTCGCATTTCAGAATGACCCGGTAGGACAATCTGAGCCAGGCTTGATTTTATAGTGTCATCTCCATCACTTGCTATTTGTACACTAGGAGTAGTGATGTACTATAATCTTCCGTGAAAAAACACCAGGGATTATTGGAACGTTTAACCAAAAACCACAAAAGGTATTGTTAAAAGAGACCGTGTACTTTCCCATAACACTAGCCGCCCAGTGCTGACTTTCAGTCCTGGAGCAGCCCTTAACTCTGCATCCATTTGGATTAGGTGGGCATGGGGCTGCCAAGAGGGCTACATCCCATTGGCCTGCCCGGAGGAACCAACCACCAATCAGCTTGGGACCTGTGGCCAGGGGCGGAGCAAGAGGAGCTAAAGCGACAGGTGACGAGCGTGAGCTGTGTTCATCTCCTGGAATGGAGCCGTGCTGCTCGCTTCTCCGTTTAGTAACACACACACACACACACACACACACACACACACTAGTCAGCCCTACACGTTCACCACTGCACAAACGCCTAATTTTCAAGACTGTTCAGTTGTTTTAACTTGGAGATACTGCAGTCTTATTGTGATGTACTGCAGCAGGTAAAGCAGGTGCTCCATCTCCCCACTCACGTGAGGTGAGCTTCTCCACAGCAGAGCCAGAATGTCCGTTTCAAGTTTAGTCGCCGTCTGAAGTTAACTGGCTAAGGCAGCGTGTAGGCGGACGTTTTGCTAATAATGCCACAGCCGAGCCGTTTCTTCAGAACCCTGAGATGTGCCAGACATGAAGTGAATATCATTCATATCACTGCTCAGACTTCCTGTCATGTTGTTAATAGACCTACATTACAGGCCATTCAGAGCATCACCAGGAGCATTTTAGGCATAAACAATGCAGCTGTACTAACAACACCCTCAGACTGGAATGTACATGATGTCATGTAACAAAGAATATCTGAAGTAGCCTACATTAACATGTTGTTTTTGTTTTGTTTTTACTTAATGATTATGAAAAAAATGTTCCTCTAAAGGGTTAGATGACTGCATGGCACTCACATATGCCTTTTTAAGCTACAATCCTTGGTCTCTTTAGCAAGTTTAGGGCATGTATGTAGTCTATGTCTAGAAATGACAAGTTTAAGCGTTACATTTAAGTCCTCATTTGTCTTCATTGCCATGTTTTATCAACGCTGTGGGATTATAAAATAACGTTTTTCTGCACAGCCCTCTGGACCTACCAGAGGTCCCTGTTTTCCTTTAGCCTAGTTCCCAGTAGGTCTGTAGCAGAGATTGAGTATCCTTAATGACTTGGTGCAGGTGTGTGGGGAGATCTGAGATGTGTGGACAGTCTGATGGCTCTTGAGGACTGGACTTCAAACGTGTAATTCTTTGTCCATGCAGAGACAGTCTCAGTTCCTCATGTACCGGCGTCTCTTCATGGACATGGAGCGTGAGCAGGTGAAAGAACAGCAGCGTCACAGGAAACACTTGAGAAGGATAGCTAGGTGACTGTTGCTAGGTGACACACACACACACACACACACACACACACACACACACGCGCGCATGCAGGGTTTCTCTTCACTGGCTAACTTTATGCTATACCCCTGATCCTTTATATGTATTCAGATATATGTGGTCAGAAACAGTGGTTCACTGGTGTTTCCGATCATGAGTGTTCGCATGATTGTTCGTGTCACGCTGTTTTCAGCCCCTTTTCCTCTTCATTCAACAACCCCCCCCCCCCCCCCCCCCCCCCACGTCTACCTCATTCTGAACTCTGTTCTCTCACGGTGAAATGATTCACACAACTTATTCTGTCTTTCCCATATAGCCACGGGTGGAACTGTGTAATTTCTAGGGATGCACCGAAATGAAAATTCTTAGCCGAAACCGAAAACCGAAAATTAGGAAACCAAGGCCGAAAGCCGAAAACCGAAACACCGAAATACATTATGCCAATTATTAGTAACATTGGATTTATGGCTAACCTCACTAAAAATCAAGGCATTGCTATTCAAAGAATAAATAAACTACAAAATTTGATTTGAAAATATTTATTTAGCACTGACATTACAGTAATGCATATTATAAAATAAAATTAGTGGTGGGCCGTTAACGACGATAACGCTGACAACGGCCGACCACTAATTAAATTTAACTCGCTTGCAGACCGTTTTTATCTGAGAGGATAAATATATGTATTTTATACGAGTTAAATTTAATTATAACTGACTGGCCTGAAAGATAAATATAAATTCTCTCATAAAAACGTGACGTGAGTTGCAACAACATTAAACAGCTCAGGTAAACACGCTTCTGAGAAATGTCGTCTGCTCGGCAAAACATAACGGGGCTCAATGTGCTCTATTAGCCTACGAAATCCCACATCCTCTACGACAGAGAACGGCTGATCGTCTAGGCAACGAGTTCCATAATTTTTGGTGTAATGTCCTTTGCCTTGGCGCCATCACTGGAAAACTTTTTTGCTAGCTTTATCCAAATAAACACGTGCAGGTGGCGATTTTTGCTTGCGTCATCACAGCACATTCTTTCGGCCGTGTTGTTTCGGTGATGAAAGTATTTCGGCCGAAAACCGAAAATGCAAATTTAAGCCATTTCGGCCGAAAATTTTCGGTGGCCGAATTTTCGGTGCATCCCTAGTAATTTCCATTTAAAAATTTGGTTCAAACCAGACAGACTGAGAAAACATGGCAGGAAAGGTTGTTTATATGATCTTTTAAAATGTTGTCAAATTCTTGTATAGACAAGCGTCTGACAACATTTTTGCAGTTGGAAGATGGCTTACACGATTGCACCGCAACAGTTGCATTAAGACATCTATAACACACACCACTTCTAATTAGTCTTCTAATTGTTATTTTTCTCCTGCTTCACTTGCAATTTTAACATTTAAAGTACAAAAAAAAATCCACCAAAAATGTTCTTCGTTCAGTGGGTGGTGGTGGTCAGCCATCTTTTTCCTTCCCTTGGGCCTGTAGTATTAAGGCACAGAAGGAGCTGCTGAGGAGAGAGGAGGAGAGGCGGCTGGAGGAGGAGGAGGGGAGGGACGTGGCTGAGAGGGAGCGCCTGGCGCTGCAGCGCCTCCTGCTGGAGGAGGAGGAGGAGACGGCGCAGGGGGTCAAGAGGAGAGCCGAGGCAGAGAAGGTCAAAGAGACCACCAGGTGACTGTTGCCTAGTAACAACGACTCCCGTTCCAGGAAGGCCCACAGATCTTTCCCACAATGCCCGCCGCACCACGCTCTTCAGATCGGCTCACGAGCGACTTGGCAGTTTGGGTGCCGGTATGATGAAGCGATGTAGATGTGCTAGAGCGGGCAGGACGGTAAACGGTGCAGTGGTGTGACCTTTGCCTAAAACGTGTGACCTTTGTTAAACGTGTGGTGTTAAACGTGTGACCTTTGTTAAAGGTGTGGTGTTAAAGGTGTGGTGTTAAACGTGTGGTGTTGGCCCCTGGCAGGTATGTGGAGGCCCTGCGGGTGCAGATGAAGGAGAGGTTGGAGCAGGAGGGGGTGGAGCTTCCCCCGCTCTGTTGCTGCGGTGACGGCTTCTGGGACTCGCACCCTGACACATGTGCCAATAACTGCCCCTTTTATCACAATCCAAAAGGTAGGCCACACCCCCACACCTTAGCTCCACCTATTTATGGTGGACTTATTTATCAGCTATTTCTGGTGATGAGTCACAAAATAAGGATATGCATCATTTATTGTCAACTGTGTGAAAACCTATTTAATATGTACATTCAAAATGACATTATGTATAATTTGTAATAAACATTTTACTGAAATTTCATTTGAGTTTTGAAGGCAAGATGTATAGATAAGATGCAAGCAACCAAAGAAAAGTGGCTTTAGCTCTGTTGCATTTATGTTTTTTATTAACTATAAACTTTGAAAAGATGCCTGTCCAACATTCATGGCGTTTCTCGCAGTGCTTGCTAAACATGATAAACGTCTAAGAAGTCATAATTGTCCAGAGAAAATGCCATAGAATGTGCCGATCCTGTATGAGTTATTGCTACAGCTATGAGTTGCTCCAGTTGAGTTTGTTAGCACGTGCCGAACTCCTCTCGGGCACCATGCATGCCTTTGACAGCCAGCCACCGTGTCCTCACTCAGACCACACAACCAAACAACCAAAGAACAAGCAACCAAACAACAAACATTGTATTTGTTCCTCAAGACCTTTGTCAAGGTGTGCATGTCTGAAGCTGGTGGCCTGGTATAAGCGAGGTTAACGCCTCTTGACCCACTAACCCACAGACACCCTCCCCTCCCGACCATCTTGACCACACTGCGCTATCAGTTTCTAAAGGTGCTGATTGATTTTTCCCCTGCAGGCTACGCTCAGGCCCTGTACTCTGTTCTACTCAGCTGTGACCCAGCCGAAGGTTGCGCCGGCCACAGGAGTCGCGCGTGGAGAGTCGCCCCCGTGAGCACGTTGTAGCCCTGGATGTGACCTCACAGTAACTCTGGACTCGGGTGATCTGGTCTCCCACCGTCTTATTTAGGTTAACATCTGGCTGCCTATCAGTTTATCAGGCAACGGCAACAGTGAGATATTTGGGCACCAGGCATCACAAATGCCCCCGCATTCAGGTCACTGAGGTATAAAAAGGCAGAATCTGATGCACTATGTACAATAGATTTAAACTTGTTTTTGTGTCCATTTAGATCATAACAGATTTCCTGGAAAATTATTGATTTCCATGTTTCTGTCTAGTATGGTGTTAAGCCATTTCTGATATATTTACAGCAAAGCTACTTGAGCTGTCGTTTTGTTTTTTCTAGTACATTGAAAATAATGGGATACACTGATGTTTGTACATGTTTTGGTACGGCCTGACAATTTTAAGGAGTGAAATTAAAGTGTGCACCGTCACACCACAACTGGTGTAGTTCTTCATTGACAAACTGCCACTGGGTCTCATTAAACACGACGAACGAATTTGTCCCCCGATTGTTGATTGAAATTTTCATATTAGTTAGTAAAACCCTCAAAATGTTGGTTTTCCTTGCAGACCGATTTGATTGCGTTTTCAAAAAATAATTTAATTTAGTAACTAAAACCATTCAAATAGTGAAAGTAAAACTACTAGAAGGGACGAGTCAAAATGTCACAATGTAATGCAACTAATGGCCGATTTCTCGGGATTACAAGGAAGCGTATCACCGTCGTTATCCGGATCGATACCCGACAAAGCCTCCACAAATAGTGCTGCTGCTGCGTTCATCCAAGCAAGATAAGCTTGATGGAGGATTTTCTCTCGTTTGTGCAATTGCTTGGCGAAGTGAGCTGATCCTCTTTTTTTACATTTAAGCTTCATGTCAAAACAGGCAGGTCCTCCTGATCATTTGGACCGCTCTTGGTAGTGTAGAGATTTTCTAGGCCCGAAAGGTCGTGCTCTGCCACCACCTCGCCAATTATCATTCTCTTCTCTCTGAATACTTATCAGAGTGACTAAATAACCTTCGGACCCTGGCATGAACATTGGTCAAACATATTACAAGTGCATGCTCCAAGATCGACTGCTCCTGAGATAGCCACCTGCTGAATTCACTTCAGAGGGCAGTAAATATTTGACCAAACGTCCCTAACTGTGTTGGCCCAAAAGCATCGACAAATGAGGAAGTTGCCTTTAACCTCAACACTTCCTTCCAGGGATGAACTGAGATTAAATATAAATATAGATTTATAATTCCTAATCTGCTGGGATCAACCCTAAGAAAAATCATTTATATATTTAATAGAACCCACAATGCAAGCCGTACTTATTTACATTTTATGAATTCACTTAATTTACCTAATGATTCAGTCCAAATGTACTGCTGTGGCGGGTCCCACGTGGCGCTGAACGGGTTAACGGCGTCCCGATCTCTTTGTGACGTCAGTCCCGAACGACCCGTTCGCTGTTCCGATCGGACCCAGCGCGCGCCGCACGCCCGGACCGGTGGGGACCGCGTCCAGACCTCCGCACGTTTAGTCTATTCAGCAGACACGGGACCAGCGAACGCTCATGTGATGCGTTGAGACGGACCGAACAGGGTATTAATAGCGTCCGTGTTCCGCCTGCTTCACCCGCCTCTAGGAAACATGGAAATCTTGGAAGGTTCGGAGGTTTTTCCACCTCAGGAAGTCGGAACAGAAAACATTCCTCATCTACTTTAAATGGAGAGACATTAGGGCTCACCATCTGCGGCTTTAATCCTGCATGGACATGCACACTCGCCTTCTGACATTTGTACATATACGTAGAGCAAAAACATAGAGTACCCAACACTAGTACCTGGAGGTACCGCAGTGTTGTCGTTTTATTTTTTTATTTCGTTGTACGCGTTTTAAGTTTACATAACTATTTTAGTGTTTACGTTTTTTTGTCGAAAAAGTTTAACTTGTACTTGTAACGAACATGTGGAGAAAGCACTAGATAAAGGATTTTAAACGAAGAACAACACCCGGCCTACTTGTAAACATGTCGTTGGCCCCGGGAATCAAACTGGCTACTTCGTTCTCCAGAGACAGCTGGTGAGTGACCCTTCATACTGGATACTACGATCTGCCCACATCTAGTAGGGTAGTAACATTCATTTATGTTGTAGCATTCGGGGATTTTTTTTTTTTTTTTTTTTGCAGAAAAACAAATCAAATGACATTTGAGACACTGTGAGGTAGAATAACTAGTCGGGCTCTGGGTGTTTTTAAGGTGCTATAAATCGCTACAGTAGGACTCTGGTGTGTTCCTCTCAGGAAACATAAACACGTTAGAGTGTGGGCTTGTGGTTTAAGGTGCCTTCCTGTACACCACTGCAGTGAATGGTAATTATTCGCTACAGTCTGACGAAATCGTGCTCAGCTGGACTGTAATCGCAGGAAGGTGATGCCTCTTTTGAGCTGTTAACACTTAAAGGTGGTGTGTTTGTTTTTCTTCAGGTACAGAGGTTTCATTCTTCTTCTCACCTTCCTGTTCTACACGGCCTACCACCTCTCCCGCAAGCCCATCAGTATTGTCAAGGTAACCCAGATAGTGTCACCTGAGATATGTAAACATTGGCTTTTTTAACGTAGCGTTTCCAGTGTTGCTTCCTTTTGGTGTCGTGTTTCTTTTCAGCATTGCGTGAACTATTGTGTGTTTTCGTTTTGTTTGCTCTTTTCAGAGTCAACTACACCGAAACTGCTCGTTTGTAGTTAAACCAGTCGACCTCAACATCACCGACAATGTCACCTGGTGTGACTGGGCTCCTTTTGGTGAGTTTTAGTATTAAAATGTTTTTTAATTCCCCCACAGAGGTTTATATCATGGTCACGCTCAGTCTCTCAAGTAACTTTTTTTTTTGGCAAATTTAGATTAGAGTCTGGAGACTGGGATGTTCTAAGTTAAATCCCTTGCTGAATTATTTTTCAGTTCATGAATAACAACTGCCTATTCCTTTCTCCTGAACATCACCTCCAGATCAAGACAATTACCAGAACCTGTTTGGATGGCTGGACAACTGTTTTCTCGTGGCCTATGCCATTGGCATGTTCCTCAGGTAAGACGGCGGAGTTCCCCCCGCAGCACCTGCTCCACGGTGCCTTTCGCCCAGCCTCTCGGGGCAGTAAGGCGTGACCCGTGCGTGTTTGCCTCCACAGTGGAATGTTTTGCGAGCGGCTGCCCCTACGCTACTATCTCACGGTCGGGATGCTTTCGAGCGGCGTCTTCACCGCGCTGTTCGGCCTGGGCTTCTACTGGAACATACACTCCTTGTGGTACTTCTGTTTCATGCAGGTGAGCCGGCCGTGCTGCTTTCTCCCTGCTCCCATGAGGTAGTGTCAACACCGCACCCAGAGAGTCGTCTTCTTGAAACTTTCCTTGCGTTGGAAGGGGTTTAGATTTGGGGAAGTGATACTGCTTGGTGTGTTTCGATAAGGGAGCAGCGCAGAAAAAGTGCAGACAGCTGCAAAAGTTGAGGCTTCCTTTCGTTTTTGCCGTCACCTGAAACCGTAAATGCAAGAGAATCACAGAGATTCACTCTGTAGGGCATGGCTGTTTCCTTTATGGCCCACTTACGTGAGACCGAACGGTCACATGGCTCGTGCATGACATGGGTCTTGAGATTTGAGATTACGGCAGATTATATTTTTCTCAAGGAAGTCTCTGAAAGTGTTGCAGACATTCTGCTAACTAATCTCTCTCCCCCTCTCCCCACCCCCAGGCTATGAACGGCCTCGTGCAGACGACAGGCTGGCCCGCCGTGGTGGCCTGCGTCGGGAACTGGTTCGGAAAGGGGAAGTGAGTCACGTTCTCGGTCATGCTGACTACTCATGACTGACACCGTTCTCCCTCCATAAACACTCCACGTAGACGCTAGACGTCTGAACTGTGCCTCAATGCCAAATAAAAAAATAAATAAATTTATAAATAAATAAGGCTAAATTCAGACTCGCCCTCCATGTAGAAGACCTGAGACTATAATATGCACGCACTGATTTTGCGAGCAGTTATTGCTTGTGTTGTGAAGCAGCCACTGTAAATGTGTGATTTGGTGTTGTTCCCATGACCAATCAGACGAGGGTTCATCATGGGGGTGTGGAATTCACACACCTCGGTGGGCAACATCATGGGTTCTCTGATCGCCGGCGCCTTCGTCTCGTCTGCGTGGGGCATGTCCTTCATCGTGCCCGGCATCATCATCGGCACCATGGGCGTCATCTGTTTCTTCTTCCTCGTGGAGAGTAAGTAGAGTAGCCTTTTCTGAGAAACGGCACCCCCAGACACCCACGTTGTGTGTCTGTGTGTGTGTGTGTGTGTGTGTGTGTGTGTGTGTGTGTGTGTGTGTGTGTGTGTGTGTGTGTGTGTGTGTGTGTGTGTGATTACTGGAGGAGCTGTTTCTGTCAGTCACATTCCTCTTCACCGTTTCATGTGCAGGGCCAGAAGACGTGAACTGCAGTCCGCCCCAACACCATGTAAGGCCAGCAGCAGTGCACTGTGGGATACGTAATACGTCAGCCTTGCGTTGGCTGTTGCTCCAACCTTGTGTGTGTTTGCGCGTGTAGGAGAGTCCGGAGAGTGAACCTCTACTGGGGGGATCTCCAAGCAGCGAGGAGATCTTCAGTAATCACACCTCCGTGCAGGCTTCTGAGGAGCAGGTCCAGGCCATCAGCTTCTGTGGAGCCCTGCGCATACCGGTCAGTGAGCTCGGAGAACCAGAGAGCCTCTGTGTGTGCTGACACACTCTGTTAAGATGTGTGAAAGCCCCAGTACAAAAGTAACAGTTCAGTTATTTTCTTCTGCTTTTAATTAATTTTTTCATATGCAAAGTTGTCCGATCTCGTCACGGGCCTCGTGCTCGATCGTACACGTTTGTCACGTTGCATAGCCGCAGGTTCAGTCTGGAACTTGTTTTGTTGCATTGACCTACAGGGTGTGGTGGAGTTCTCCCTCTGTTTGCTGTTTGCTAAGCTGGTTAGCTACACCTTCCTGTACTGGTTACCGTTGTATATCGCTAATGTTGGTAAGATCATTTTCTTCCTTCTCCAAGATTGATTTATTTTTTCTTCTTGCCGTGACTCACCACCCGTCGCGGTGGTCGTCATGTTCATTAATGTCGCTCCATCATGTGATGTGTCTCTAAACCCGTCCCTTCTCAGCCCATTTCGATCCCAAAGCAGCGGGGGACATGTCCACGCTGTTTGACGTGGGAGGGATTGTGGGTAAGTGTGCGTGCGCCGCTCGTATGTGACCTTTGACCTCAGCTCTGGCGTGGGTGTGTTGAAGACTCGTCCGCTGCCCTCGCAGGCGTCTGATGTGTTTGTGCGTTGACCGTTCCAGGCGGCATCGTTGCCGGGGTGATCTCGGACTCCAGCGGAGGGAGGGCCACCACCTGCTGTGTCATGCTCATTGTGGCCGCGCCCATGGTGAGCTCCGCCCCTTCTGGACTGATAAATTCCACTAATTGCTCTCTAAACCATTTAGCTAGAAAGCATGCAGCACTGGTGTGGGTTGATGGAAGACCTTGTTTCAGTGTTACAGATTACAAATGTATCTATCAGTGACCAGTGCACCACTTGGACGGTGGTACCTAAATATCGAAATGTAAATGCAGGAGGTCACGACCTTTCATTGATGGTCTAGTGAGGTCAGGGCTTCCAAGGTCCTGTACTTCTGGAATACACTGCACTGCGTTGCATTGTCTAGCCTGCATACACGACTCTGTCCTACATATACCCCACTGTACTCATCTCTTCCCACACACACACACACACACACACACACACACACACACACACACACACACACACACACACACACACACACACCATACAGTTTGCTCACAGATTTTCACACCTGGCCACAGCCGCACTCCCACGCCACAGCGCGTTCAAGTTTACCCGGTGAACTGCGGAGAGCAAAACAAACAGAGTTCTCCTCACTGCAGGAGCCGTGTCTCATTCTCCTCTCCCTCCTCTCTTCTCCTCCTCTTTCTCAAGCTGTTCCTGTACAACTCCTTCGGGCAGAGCGGCGTGCCAACCACCATCGGTGAGTAGACGGCCACCTCCGTCCCGCGGATGCCCGCTGGGCACCTTCAGAAAAATCAGCTGCTCCCACAGACGCCGTTCGATGGCAGTTATGTAAAACGTATCCACTGCTAGACAAGCGTTTCATGCTAGAGAGGAGGTTATGAGCTAGAGAGAAAGACTGTGACCCCGCAAGACTCGCGGTTAGTTAAGCACTTCCACTAGAAAGGTCATCTGAGTCAACAGACAGTAGTGCGTGTTCTCTCTCTCTCTCTCTCTCTCTGTCTCATCCTTTCTTCCTCTTTCTCTCCCCATCCTAGGCATGCTTCTGCTCTGTGGCGCTCTGGTGAACGGCCCCTACGCCCTCATCACCACGGCCGTGTCAGCTGACCTGGTACCGTTTACACTTCCTGTTTCCTCCCCTTCGGCCCCCAGCAGCTGTGTGAGTGACCCTGGACCTTCTTAACCCTGGGTTTGTCCTTCTGCGCAGGGGACACACGAGTGTTTGAGAGGGAACGCCAGGGCACTGTCCACGGTGACCGCCATTATCGACGGGACAGGATCAATAGGTATGAAACGCTCGGAATTCCTTAGAGAAGAGTGTGTCCCTCGCAGTGGAACACATGAAGCAAGATGGTTGATATCGCATACATAAAAAAACAAACGAGCAAAGCAAAAAACGTAGTTTTTGTTGCAAATTGTTGCGTTGTCTTAAATCAGAAGTCAGTTGTGGAAATAAGTGCATTCAAACCTTTATGTATTTTTCCTAAGCTTCCATAAGCTTAATATGAACTGCTGCTTTGCAGTGCGGTTGTCTGCCGTTGTGTTGGTTTTACTAAAACTGGTCACCATGTAATTCTTCTTGTTGTCCACTAGGTGCTGCTATCGGGCCTCTCTTGGCTGGACTGATATCTCCCACTGGTTGGAATAACGTCTTCTACATGCTCATTGCTGCTGATTTATTGGCCTGTTTGGTAAGTAAATTGCACGAGGCTTCCATACACACAAACGGACATGCGTGCTGTTCTGTGCATCTCTCAAATCTTCTCTCCTCTCCCGCCACTGTGCAGCTGCTGTCCCGGCTGGTCTTCAAGGAGGTGCGTAGATGGTGTGGCCATGGTGCAAGACACAGAGGGTGAGGATTTCAGCCACGGCTCTCTGACCGTCGTTTGTAGAGAGGCAGTAAGCATTCGCTGTTTTATTGACCGTTATCATTAGCGGCGGCACCGATCCGATGCGTAGTATCTGTGTCGGCCCGGTACCGGCAGATAAGCTAAATCGAAATGAAAGGAAGACATTAAACTAGTCTGGTGTGCCCTAGTGCCGTACTGGAGGAGGAGGCGTGTGCCGGTCATGCTGATGCCCGTGACACAGCTCACATCACTCCCAGATCTGACATTTCACTCTGGCTGGTGTCTTTGTGCGTCCAGTGTTGACCTTTGGCCTTTTAAAGCCTTCCACGGCCTTGCTCGTTCCTGTCTCTCGAGTATCTCCTTCCCTGCACCCCTGCGTATGTCTCCGCGCGCCGTGTTGTCTCTGAGCATCGCCCGCCCAGCGTGGAGGGGGACGATCCTCTTTTAGAGGCTTGGCACCTAAACTTTGGAATTTGTTTGCCCGTAATATTTGCATAATTACCCCCGTCTGTTCGTCCTTTACCTCTTTAAAGGCTTAAAACATCCCTGTGTGTGTGTGTGTGTGTGTGTGTGTGTGTGTGTGTGTGTGTGTGTGTGTGTGTGTGTGTGTGTGTGTGTGTGTGTGTTCACGAGTCTGTGTATGTGCATCACTAGTGTCGTTTGTCACTTTAATGTCTGATTAGGTTTTAGAAAGGTGCTGTATAAATTTAACTTGGTAGTACTGGAAGAATAGTGTATAACAAACCTCTCGGTAGTATCAGTCTATAAACATCAACAGACCTTGTCATGAAACTGTCAAGTCCCAGACACAACAATAAATATTTTTAAAAATCTGTTTTGGCAATGCCTGTGACCCAAAACGCAGTCTGTTTCCACAAAACAAGAATTAAAGCTACTCTGATGCAGCTGCTGGGTTTCTTCAACCGTAACAAACACCTGTGATTTCAGCTGGGGCTATGGGAATGTTTTCGGTGCTAGTCTTCATCTGCTGAGGACCAGACTTTGGATGAATGGATCTCTCTCTCTCTCTCCCCCCCCCCTTTTTTTAGGGGATCTTTCAAGTCTTTAGGTGATATGTACAGATGTGGTCTAAAAATAGAGCTCCATGGTATTTTTAGAAATGCTCTGAAATTTAGCCAGTCCAGTAATTGGTGCTCAGATTGCATCTTGTTGACACCATTTCACAGGGAAGTGGTTAATTGCAGCCGTGGGAGCCCAGGGCCGTGTTGGGAGTTGTTAGTTGCGACTGCTTCCTCTCAGCTGCAGGGAAGCCAGGCGTGAGCAGAGGGGAAAAAAGCTCTCATCATGGGGCGTGTGTGATATGGTTCCCACTGTGGTGTCAGTGTAATTATCAGCCCATTTCTCAGATTAGGCACACGCACAATTTGTAAAACACACAGTGGAATCTTTTGAAGAGTGCTAAGATTGCTTTTATTGTACATACACCTCTTTTTGAGCCCTTTTTATAATCCCTACCAATGTAATGTACTAAATAGCCACTGAACCTCGTGTTATTGGCAGTTAATGAGTTCTGCCTACTTTGTAATTCCCATTGAATCGGACCCGAATGTGATGAATAATCTGGAGGTGATTAGTTTGGTCTGCCTGATGTTCCCTGTCTTGATGTCCCGTTTTATTTCAGGTTCAAAGAGATCTGAGCCGCTGGCCGCGCAGCTGAATATCACACCTGCAACGAAGAATCAACGAACGGCCGCAAACCCCGACAAAAACGGCACCACGTCACACAAGCTGCTCTCTGTTATTTATTATTATTTTTAAATGCCATTTTGATTTGAATAGGGTAACCAGACACTTTCATCTCTTTACGCACCAGTAACGACGACCAAAACAACAAATACACTTGCGCCAATAGAGGGATGAAATGGAGATATAAAGGAATGGGAGGAGAGGGGGATGAGAGAGAGGGGGAGGAGAGGGGAGGGGGGCTGAGGTGCAGATGAGGGAGAGAGAGAATTTGAGGTCCTCCCTTCACACTGTGGTGGGCGAGGGTACATGTGGACATGTGAGCTACTGTGTACTTACTGGGGCTTTTTTATTCTTATTTTTACATTTTGTATTTTAGTTGTTTTAAATGTACCAGTGATGCAGTTTCTATGGTTAAACCAGACTAGGACCCACATGTCCACACACACACACACACACACACACACACACTCTGACAGATTTTACACTATTACATTATTAATAAGTCAGGATGGTGCTCTTAGCCATGTGTGTGTGTTCTCCAAAGCTGAGCGCCACCTACATGTGAATTATTAGATCTATGAATTCACCTTTACAGCTGTAGATACACACACACACACACACACAGCTCTGTGACGGACAGGCGTGGCAGGAGAAGGCCAAGATGGCCACCCCAGTACCACTGCATAACTCCTTCACAGCATCAGATCAGACAGACTTCAGCCAGTCTCCTTTGGAAACCGCGTATTTCACAAGAAGCATGCTTCTTTAGGTTGTTCATGTAAGCACTGTTAGACTTGGGTCTGGAAGTTGTAAAGCAGTTATTGTTCACTGTTTTAAATTACGTGTAGTCTATGTGAAATGACCACTGTTTTAGAATGCAAAAAAAGGTGTTATTAATCATGTGTAATGATATACTGTACCTGACCAATTGTTATGGCTAGATAATTATTCTCATCTGAAAAAAGAGCTTTCAAAGCAATGAGAAAGAAAGACTAGTCAATAAACATCACCTTGTACTTTTCAGTATGTTTGGGTTTGGACTGATTTGTAATCCCACCCCCTCCACACACACACACACACACCTTTTCAATTGCGGCTGAATAGTTGAGCCATCAGTAGCAGACAACATGGCTGCCACCGTTATTAAGGATTTTGATCTTATGTTTCCTTTTTGATGTGGTATGGAACAGGTTTAGCAAGACTCAGGAAGAAAATGAAATGAAGACTAATAATTAAAATAAGAATAAGTATAACATTCTGACAAAGGATCATAAAGTCTGTATGAGCCCAGGTATTATTAAAAAGCACAGGATGACCTAGTGAGAACAGTCCGTACGTATTAATTGCCAACTAAGGGCAATCTAGTGATCTAAAGGGAATCGAAATGGCACGAGTGAACGTGTGTCGGTGAGGAAGGGTGTAAGGGAGTGATCCACCCCTCTCACTCTCCCCTGGCAGTGTGGGATGGGGTGAGGGCTATTTAAGCAGCAGGCACACTCCTCCCTCTTCATCTTCCCTGCACACTCGTTTACTGGCCACCTGTGGGTTTTAAGGCTGGCCAGAGCGGATGGCGTTCACACAGGTAGCAGCCTGGGCACTCCAACCTCTCATCCTTCTACACTAGGTTCTCCTGAGGTTAGTAAAACCTGGACCGCCATTGTTCTTTAATATATCTTTGCAGTTGCATTGTAAGGTTATTAATTTTTGTTTTGTTTTGTTTTTTTGTCAGCATTTTAAAGTCACATGGCAATATGCAGGCTGTTTTCTAGTCCTGTTCATGTCTTTTCTTTACTTGTCAAAAAGGAAAGGTAGCAATATCTGGTCCTGTACCCCCTGCGTGTTCAACCAAAGATTATAATGGGCTCGAGTTCCTCGTCTTACGCTCCTAAAACAGTCTACCTGGACGTAGACGGCAAAGTTCAGAGGGTGAGTCTTTTTTTTTTTCTTCTTCAAAGAACTACAGCGCACTACAACTGTGATGGTGTGGCGAGCATCTTCATCATCTTTTTTGACAGGATGTCTATATGTCTGTAATTCAAATATTTTATTTATAATGAAATGTCTTACCTTCACTAGGGAAATTAGTGTGTGATGCAGGTTTTACAGTGCTGTGCTTAAGTGGTCTTGGGTAGTACAAACACAAACTCCATAACAATAATAATAATAATAATAATAATAATAATATGCAATGTTACTATCAATAGTCATTTAACATTTTAGCATGTTGTGAAGTCAAAAGCAATTTCAAAAAGGTAAGAGCTACAGTATTCCAATGAATTTCACTGCTCTCAGTTCAAATAAGTGGGTACATTAATGAATGATGTAAAATGACTTGGGCTGAGAAGCAGCCAATCAGAGAGCAGGACTGTGGCTGCGGGCCTGAACGGTGTGTTTGTTTCTTTGACTTCAGGTGATTTTCAGTCGTCACTGCAGTCCATGTGACATCAGGGAGCTTCTCTGTACCTCCTCCAACATCGCCAGGTAGATCACATCCATCAGCTGTTCGGCATTTCATCAGTTCAACCCTACCGGAACGTTCCATTTGCTCATGTTGTTTGTGTCGCAGGAACACAGCTATACTCCTGGTGGACTCTGAAGGAGCCCTGATATCCATTGACCCCACCATGCCTACAAACTCCCCGAGGTCGGCCGTTTTTAAAATTAACTGCTGCAGATAAAATTGCGATGATGATGGTGATGGTACTAAATCTAATATGATTATATGTTTTGTCAACAGCAACTTATATAAGGTTGTGCCCCATACCAGTGAAGGAGAAGGTAAACGCAACTCTTCACTGTGCTAAAGGTCACCGCTGATTACGCCATTAGTTGTTTTTGCTCTAAAAAAAATAGTATTTGTGTGTTTACAATATATTTCATGCAGAAATTCAATACTCATAATATTAACTCTGCTTAGACATAGTTATCAGTCTTAGGACCCTTTTAAAAGTGTAACTGTTGTACAGAAACACATCTTAGCTACTTGTTTTCTGAACTAATTAAGAGTTTCATGTTACAAGGGTTGTGTGGGATGCAATTGGTTGAAACCACAATGGACTTAACTTGTCAATCCCTCTGGAATGATCAAAGTAACATAATTGCTTAAAATCCTGCACGGCTCATGTTTAGCCAAATGAATGTATTACAAAGTATTACAATGAAAAAGCATGAGTCTGGTTTATGACTGAAAGTAATGAATCATCTCCATCAACCGTCTCCACTCTGAAGTAAAAGAAGACGTGTTCCAGAACGTTCTCTCCCAAGTGGCCGAGCAGTTCAGCAGGTAACACATTCTGGTGTCAGCTGCACAGAGACCTGTGAGCAACTCTCTTTATTCTTTTTCCTGTTGTGACATGTTTATTTGCAGTGTGCTTTCCCCTCAAGTTATTATAACGCTTCATCACTTTTGTGATATTATCACTTTTATGACGTGGGGATCTCTACATTTCAGGGCGTTCAGGATAAATGAGTTAAAGACAGAGGTGACCAACAGACTGGCCGTGTTGGAGAAGAGAGTCGAACGTGAGCCTCTACCATGTTTTCGTTTCTCCCATCAAGAGTTCTGAAGCTTTTGGAGAACTTTTGGTCCTGTTGGTATCTGCGTAAACTACCTCTGGTGCTTGACTTGTTTTTGCAGTGGAAGGTCTGAAGGTGGTGGAGATTGAGAAATGCAAATACGATATGAAGAAACTAAGGGATGAGGTGATGTCGCGTGCCAGCGTGAGGTAGCGATACGTCTCCAGTCTTGGATGAAAACATACTGAACATGTAACACTTATGACACAAACATGTCTCACAGAAATCCTATATAGACATTTATGAATTTCTTGTGGACAGCATTTGTAAATATATAAAATGTTCACAGTTTTACAAACTGGATGATTTATTAACACAGCATTTCTAATACATTTCTGAACAACTTGGCTCACCTCAAATTCTCCACAGAGTGAACTGCAATTGTAAATACAACTTCTCTGATGATGGAAAGAAGCTCTCTCCCAGACGCGACGTCCCGAGCTATCCAAAAGTAATACACCAGAGATTCGTCCTTCAAGCCGAGCATTTCACTGACCACGAGACAGACACGAGCTTCACAGGATATAACACGTATTGATCTTCTTCTTCTGTGCAGTACACGCTTTCACAAGAGACTATAGAGGCCCTCAAAAAGCCCACCTTTGATGTCTGGCACTGGGAACACAATGAGGTTTGCACGCTACAAATGAACTGATGGTTATTCGTTACATAGAGAACGTGGTTTGGGTTTTCATTCAAATGCTTCTGGCCCGCAGTCAGAGGTCAATGTTGAAACTGAGTCATTGACAAAGACCATAGCACAGAACAACTCTTATAGTGGGTTTAAACTGTCAGTTTGAAAACAGGATAATGTTCACGTCCATCAGCTCACTTGGTGGTTATTGGTTGCAGATGCTAAGCTGTTTGGAGTACATGTACCACGATCTTGGCCTGGTGAAGGAGTTCAACATGAACCCCATCACGGTGAAAAGATGGCTGGTAAGACTCAAAGCATTTCTCGTACATTCTGAGCCTTCTGGCTATTAGCGGGAAGCGTGGAATGTGGGAATGCCGGAATGCCGGAATGCCGATGATTCTTTGCAGCTGGCGATTCAGGAAAACTACCGTGACAACCCGTTCCACAACTTCCGGCACTGCTTCTGTGTGAGCCAGATGATGTATGGAATGCTCCATTTATGTAACCTCAAGGTGGGTGTGTGTAGGGGCAGGTGGGTGTGTGTAGGGGCGGGTGGGTGTGTGTAGGGGCAGGTGAGTGTGTGTAGGGGCGGGTGGGTGTGTGTAGGGGCGGGTGGGTGTGTGTGTGTGTGGGGGGGGGGGGGGGGGGGGGGGGGGGTTGGTGTAGGTGTGGACAGGTAAGTGTTTATGTCCTCTAGTGTTTGACATTTAGACCTGTTTAGTCATTTGAAGATTCGTCTAAAATTGATGAAATGAAATTGCATGCTGATGTCTGTTCATGTTTCCCCCAGGACAAGCTCTCCATGACGGACATGTGCGTTCTGATGACGGCAGCGGTGTGCCACGATCTGGACCATCCAGGATACAACAACACGTGTGTCTGTCTGCTCTCCTCACACACACTCTGAAAGGAACACGGCCCTCATATCACATACTGTTATCTATAGATCTTCGAACGGCCGAGGTCTGTTTAGAGGACTTGTAAATTACCGTCTTCATTGCTACAGTGGTTCTATTCCACTTTTCTCTTTTGCGTCTGTCTAGTGCAGGTTTCTTACTGACTGTGTCCCTCCATGGCAGGTACCAGATCAACGCTAGGACGGAGTTGGCGGTGCGCTACAATGACATATCGCCCCTGGAGAATCACCACTGCGCCGTGGCCTTCCAGATCCTCTCCACGCCCGAGTGCAACATCTTCGCCAACGTTGAGCCCGAGTCCTTCAGACAGATACGGCAGGTGCCAAAGTCCCTCTGCCTCCCTCCGTCTCCCTCAGCCTCTTTGAGGCGGGCAGACAAGACCTTTATAAGTTGGCAAAGGCTTGTGATGATTGTTAAAGCTCTAACAGCTGGAAAATGTGATGTGGTTGTGTCTGCAACAGGCCATCATTACTCTTATCCTAGCAACTGACATGGCCAAACATGGAGAGATACTAGAATCCTTCAGACAAAATGTGGATAACTTCGACTTTACCAACGAGGAGCATATCAGATGTGTACGCACTCTCTACCTTAAAATTACCTTTGGAACAAAGCACCAGAACTTTTAATTGTGATATAATTTGAACAATATCGATTATATTAAAAAATTTTAATTTTTAGAAAGCCCTTACGCAGCCTGTTATGGATGATAATTAGTAGCCACTTGTTAGTGTGATTTGTATAGATCTGGTGCAGTTTGTATAGTGCATTTGTTCCACTGTTGACACTAGTGCCTTGTGTTAAACCCTGTTTCTGTTGTCCTGTGTTTGGCATGCGTGGTGCACAGCTGAAGTTGGTTATGATCAAGTGCTGTGATATCTCCAACGAGGTGCGTCCCACAGAGGTGGCCGAGCCCTGGGTGGACTGTCTGCTGGAGGAGTACTTCATGCAGGTCCTGCAGTCCAACATCAGATCACAGATGAGGCGGAAGATGCCAGTCTGGCTAATTAGTTAATGAGCTCATCAGCCATCCATTGTTTATTTTAAAAAATCAATTTTACGAGGACATTTTTCTCATAAAGGCAGCAGGTCATTTGAAAGTTTTGCGTGGTGACATCTCGTTGACTCAGAGTGACAGGGAGAAGTCAGAGGGTCTGCCCGTCGCCCCGTTCATGGACAGGGACAAAGTGACCAAGCCGACCGCACAGATCGGATTCATCAAGTTTGTCCTCATCCCCATGTTTGAGACATTTATGAAGGTAACCATGCATGCAAAGATATTTAGCAATGAAGGCTTCAACAAGATTGGGAGAAAAATAGAATAAAATTGAAGTTAAAAAGATGGTGTGTGTGTGTGTGTGTGTGTGTGTGTGTGTGTGTGTGTGTGTGTGTGTGTGTGTGTGTGTGTGTGTGTGTGTGTGTGTAGCTCTTCCCTCAGATAGAAGAGGTCATGGTTCAGCCGTTACGGGACTCGCGGGACCACTATGAAGAACTGAAACAGATCGATGATGCCATGTCAGAGGTGTCAGACCTTCTAACACTCAAAACACCTTCAAACTCCACAAATACCAACACAAAACATAGTAGGCTACATAATGCAGTAGTAACCCTTAACCTCTAACCCCTAACGTCCAACCCTTACTGATACTCAGGGGTGTAGATGATGCCCAGAGGTGACCTGGCAGGTTTAGCTACGCTGGTTTAGCTACGCTGGATAACATTTTACTTCATACACAGGCCCAGAAGAAGAAAACAGAGAACATGTCTTTAGGAGGAAACAAAAAATAGATTTGACCTTCTTCCTCAAGGCACCAAGAAAGAGTAAGTGCTGATAATGATTGTGGGCCGGGTTAAAGCACGGTCTGGGTCAAACGAACAGAACACTTTGGATACTACAAACTGTACAGTTAAAGATATGGTTGTGTGTATGTTTGTAGTTTCATGCCTTTCTGTATAGATCTTTGGCTACAGTTAACATTCAGTAGGTCTTGCCTATTTTTGACAGAGTCCTGACCTTTGCACATAGCTATTGAAGAGTCCATGTTCTGTTACCAAACTTGTTCAGGGCACACAAAGGCTTTATTTAACACTGTTGAGAAAGATATTTCTAATGGGATTTCAAGACTGGAAAAGCAGTTCAGCTGCGACTGATGTGACACTGAGGGTCTGAGTTGCTAGAAGTGCTGTTTAGTTGAGCTGTAGAAGATGTGGTTAGTGCATCAGTGCTTTCTGCTTTTATGCCTAATAAGAATGTGCCCTCATTTCCAGACAAGAGCATGCATCATCCAGCCTTCTCCACGTCGTCCAGCCTTCTCCAAGTCATCCAGGCTCCTCGCAGAGGAGATACGTGGCATGTCTCGTTCGCCAGTCTCAGCCCGTGACTCGTTTCTGATTAACCCTCCTCTCTCCTCTGGGGGTCCAGTCCCGTCATCTGAGGTGGAGTCTGACCTCCGACCTCTCCCTGTGGCCCCTCGTGTGAACCGGGACCCAAACATGCGGAACATGAGAGACATCTGAGCTTTCTTACGTAGATGTAGTATGACTCGAGATGCCAAGATTACACTAAATAGGCATATGTGGAAAACAATCTAAAAAAAGAACCACAGTATTTCTGGACATGGAAATGTACTGTAACTTTACTTTAAGTCATTGTACTCTGGTAGTGTGGTGTCACATGACTATGACTAAAATGGTCAAATATATGATAACCAATGCTTAAAAAGATTATTTTGCAATTATTTACTCAGAAAAAGTATTTTCCAATATTTCTACTTACATTCTGTAATATATTGGAAACATATTGCAAGATTTTCCTTTTTGCTGTGGACAAGTTACATAGCAGAGTAAAAGGAAGATTCTAAAACACAGTACGGTGGCTTGGTGGTTAGCACGTTTGCCTCTCAGCACTGGGGTCTTGGGTTCAAGTCCCTATCTGAGTGGAGTTTCCATGTTCTCCCCGTGTCTGCGTGGGTTTGCTCCGGGGCCACCCACAGTCCAAAAACATGGAGGTTAGGTAAATTGGCAGTCACAGACAAATTCTCCCTGAGTGTGTGTCTGTGTCTCTCTCTGTTCAATAAAAAAACCAGTTGTTGTCTGAGTGTGTGTGCTTGTGTGCCCAGTGGTGGATGGTGCTCTGTCACTAGGGTCTGTCCTCTCTCCCCTTCCTGCACCCCATTCAGTCCCCCAGGGGGCTGTGGATCCCGGTAGAGAGTACGCTGTGCGCAATTGGCTGCCGCTTCTCGCCGGTATGTGATTGGTTGTCTGAGACGTTGCTGTGTTAACAATTGTAAAGCGCCTTGGGTATCCTGAAAGGCGCTATATAAAATTGAATCATTCATTCATTCATTCAAAACCATCAAAAGGTTTCAAAGGAAAGAAAATGATTTAATAGATCATTTTTATAGTATTTAATAGTAATTAAATAGGTCTAGCACAGTGGACATTATAACATTCTAAAGTGCATTACAAAAGAGTGTAAAACAGCTGTCCAAATGGTTCTTTAAATTAGCTGTTCTTTTGTAACCTGTAACAGTGACGGGTGTAATGAAAACCAACAATTTTTGGAGACAAAAGCTGAATTAGATTATGTTGCAATAGAAATTAATTTGAGGTTTTATGTTGAAATCCTTAGTGCTTAAGTGACATTCTAATCACCAAAGTGTTGTGAGATTGTATTTAAGGATCATTTTATAGAAACACAGTTCTGAGTGTTGAATAATATATTAATGTAAAACAGGATGCCATATGCAAAATATTACAGCATATTACAGACCTGCCTGGTCAATGTAACCGCTGTAGTTTAGATGTAGAAAAACAATAAAAAAATGTATCAGTTCCAGTTGTGTTTTCATTGGGAGACGTAGGAATGAGGACAATGTTTTGTGTAGCACATAAAGATTATGGTTAAAAGAAAAACACAAACAACTGTGGAAACTGCCATGAAGGTTTGCGAAACATGTCTGAAACGTATGCCTGAGGATATTTATTAGTGCTGTCAATTCCAGGTGCCGCGATTAAAAGTCCTCACCAGGATTTTGCTCAAGCTTGCTAGATTTTCTAATTAGCAATCCAGGTAAAATTAGTGGAATCAACACAATCCAAGAAGCCAGAGCTAAATCCTGGTGAGGACTTTTAATCGCGGCACCTGGAATTGACAGCACTAATTTATAGGTACTTTTCCTCTCCTTCAGGTGTCTGACACTCCCGCTATAGCAATCACTGTGTAACCGCGCTACCGTTAATGACCAGCAGAGGGAGCCACTGTACACGATTCATGTTGACACCCTACATTCTTTTCTATTGCTTGGTAGATTTAGTGTCCACCGGTGTAAGATAAACTTGAGATTTAGAACGGCTGCTCGGACAATAAGGCCTTTCATTTGTGTCCTTAGTTCCTCTGTCAGTATTTCAGTGAGTTATCAATAAATTATCTCACATTTAACACATTTGTATACGTTTTGGGACTACAAAACTACTATAAAACTACCACAGAATAGTTCAAAACTTTAATGAAGTCAAGATTGGCAACACATATATTGTCACTAACATAAGACAAGTTTTGTGCAATTTCTGCTTCGGTCTACTTTATGTGATTAGCTGGAGTTCAGCTATAGTTTCCACTAAAACCACAACATCCCCACGGAGATAAGCGCAGTTTGCAAAACAGCAGTGAATTACAATATAAATCGTATATTTGCATCCCCTTAAAATATTTTAGAATATACGTCCAGCCAAATCACGTACGTTACTGTATGAAAATATGTAAGTCTATCCGCTATCTCCAACCTTTGATACAATTCCATATAGCACCAGTGATAAACGCTACCAGACATGTTTGCAGACTTGCGATGATCGATGTAATTACTAGTCTAAGTTCTCAAAATGACATAAAACATGTCAACTGCAAATAAATACGTTTGGAGAAGCTCCTGGGAGCATTGGAGCGCTGGACAGCCAACATTAGCTAACTGCTCTGGGGAAGTGGGTCCGTAAGGGCTTCGCAGGAAAGCCACGGGTCTTTCCGACCGTGTTCGGTGGAAGTGTCACAAGCCGCCCACGTTTCCACGCCCGAGTCGTTTTGATGGTCCGTCACATGTGTGGTGACAAATCTGGTGGTATATGGCAGATCCTGGTGGAGAACGTGGACAAAGCCATTAGGTTGCTCAAGATTCACAAGTACACATGAAACAGAATATTGTAGTTCTTTTCGTGGTCTTTTATTGCATTGTTGAACCTTTGATAAGCCTTTAATTTCCCCCCCAACAGCAGAGCGCCTAAACCGGGTGCAAAATATTCACCGTTAACTGTAATGCCTTTGATTCACTCTTCGCAAAAGTATTCAAGACGAGAAACATGCATTGACCCAGATAGCAAAATGACATTGATTCAATGTTCCTTTGCTATCCGGGGAGTCTTTTCTCCTTCAGACAAACACCCACTTGGCCTGCAAACTCACACAGAGCATCTTCGGGTCGTGCAGCGGAATCCAGGAGTCTATTTTAGGATGCTGTGGCTTTAAATGCGGGTCCCACGCCTAGCAGGGAACCCGAAGCTCTGGTGGAGGAGCCGCAACTCTGGAGGAAGTGACGGGGGAATATAGTGAATGGGGGTCTGGGGAAAGTTGAAGCTCTACTATCGGAGGAAACCTGCTCACAAACGGAGGCTAGGAGAGAAGGAAAACCCACTGCAACTATCCGAGTCAGAACACCAAGGAAAGTGTGTCCGGGCCATCATGAAGGAGCCGCAGTGATGGACAGTTTTCTCCAGCAGTGCTCCTGTGTAAATCAGGGTTTAGTTTAGTGTTCATGTCGCCGCTGTGAATTATTCAGATATGTCCCATTGTTGTGTTAAATGATTCGGGGTCAACTTTCCTGAATGTTTTTGTAATGTCCCCGCGGGATCTTCTACCAGGTTCACTTCAGATACCGTTGGTTATCGTTGCCGTCTTGTTTTCAGTAAGCGCATGTTCGGAGTTAAAGGTTCTGGTTAGGTTAAAAGATGGCCAAATAACCCAGGAGGTGTTGGAAGCAGACGGCGAACAGGACACCATCACGCTGGAGTTCAGACAGGGCGACGGGACTCTTATAACCTTCCTGGCCGACTTCAAGCGGGTGAGTGGACGAGAAACGATTATAAACACCTGCGAATGCTGTTAAACTGTATTAAACCCGTTGTACCAACCAGTTTGATTAATCTATAAACTGTTTATGCGGTTTATGTTACGGGACGGAACCGTTTAAGTCGAAATACGCTGTTGTAAGCGATACACACTGACTTTAGGACACTTGGACCGTGCGTGGATTTGATTTTTTTGAGGCGAGTTGTTGTTTGTTTGATCCAGACTTTTAAATCTGCCTGAGCAGCAACGTACAATAATAAATATAACTGCACTAAACCAGCAAGCTGACCTATTAAATTCCATTACATTCCGTTACAACTTAACGTTCATGATATGAAGTCGATTACAGGACAATCTCATCTCCTTGTCACCCAAACACAATATAATGGAGATTTTCTTCAAACAAACAGAAGCACATATAAAAATATCTAATCCAGCTTCTTTGAAACTTTGAAAGCACTTTGACACTTGCTGAACCGTTTCGGTCCGAGTTTGTTTCGTGTTGCTTCCTGCACTCTGGTACACACAACACCTTTCCTTCTGTGTTTGACTCGGTTTTTGAGTGCAGGATCCATATATGTTTCCAGTCAGCTCCACTCAGCAAACGTGGGAGGAACTCTGGACAAGGTCTTGCTGTTGGGTGCCAGGGTGTAGTTACAGTGTCAGCTAAGCACTGCAGCCAAGCTATTTACTAAGGAAAGAAACTGAAAGGTGTATCAGTAGTCGGGTAAAACATTAGTGTGCATAGCTGTGGAGGAGGCTGAGAACAAGAACCCGAACTGGCTGTGTGCAGTCTTGACAGAGCCAAGTCAAATGAGTTGAGTCAGGTAGTCAGAATGTTCCCTTCCAAGTGTTACAGTGAGCTGTTTTTATTTATTTTTTGCCCACATCTTGTTCAAGTTTAACTCGTCATTTCCCGGCTCAGATGTCATGCAAAAAACCGCAATCAGTCCTGGGACCAGCGTGATCTGTGTGGCGATAAAATTCAGTGGAGAAGGTGAGGTCTGAGCACAGCTCTCTGGAAGGAGGGGCAATGCAGAACCCCCAGTGCTGGGTGGCATTGTCTGGTCTGGTGGGGTGGGGGGTTGTTTACAGGCAGATACAACATGCCGTGCCTAAGCAGGCTTTTGCAGGTCTAACTAAACTGAGAGGCCATTTCAGGCAAAGCCTGGTGAGGAGTGCTTACCCCACGTTTAAGGACCCCCCCAGAGTGCGTTCAAGTAGAAATCAGTGCAGTGCATGCCATTTTTAGGTTGTTTTCCATGTGAACACCACGCATCATGCATTCTCTGGCTCACATGATCACTAGGGAGATGGGGGTGGATTCTCATTTGGAGGGAGTTTCTGAAAGCACAGTCCCAAACCAGAATCTCAGTCTGAGTGTGTGCTCTGCAGTTCAACAGTCGCCAGTGCAAAACATGGAGTTATAGCTCTGTCAGTCAGTTCTCCTCCTTGCCACTCTATACTGGGATCTTACTAATTTCACCCTTTTCCCTTGTGCAGTCTGCTTCTACTTGAACCTGAGGCATCATCTCTGTGTTTTGAAACACGTTCGTCAGACACAGAGAAAGCAGTTTCAGGGACTTTCCTTCAGATTTTCCCTTAAGTCGCCCTGAGGGTGTAAATGGTAGTACTAATCTGGTGAAAGGCCATAGGAGGGCCTGGGTGGTACTGCGTGATCCAGATTGACAGCCTGTTCACCCAATTATGAGCTTGGGAATGATGAAGGTGAGGGGAATAAAACAAGAGGAATAAACATGCAAACAACTGCACGTTTCCCTATGCGTACTGTTCTTAAACAAAGAGCATGGACTATTTTTCTGTTGAACAACTATAGGCTGTGTGTTTATTCTGTTCAGGTCTGGGTTTGATAGATCCTCTGTCACAGCTGCTGGTGTGGTTATGAGCTAGTTCAGATAACGGTTAGCTAAGCCAGGCTACGCAGTCATGTGGTCATGGTGAAGGAAAGATGAGAAGCAATACATGTGTTGAAAAAACCTCTCTGCTCCTTCCTAACCGCCCGGGTGAGACGGCGTCTGATACCCTGCCAGGGACGCAGAGCCTCCTCGAGACTGTGGAGTCTGTGTCCTTTTTTGAGCCCAGGATTTTGACTAGGTCTAGACCATGGACACCCACTGACACCACTGATCATTGTTTCATTGGAGAACACGATAGTTTCTTCAGTTGGCTTGTATCTGAACCAAATTCTTGCAATATAATGCCGATTATCTGTTTAATTATAAGCTATAGGCTTTGTTAAAAGTAATGTGAGTTGCCATTTTATATAGGGAAAAAATAACACTAGTACTAGATAACACTAGTACTAGATAACACTAGTACCAAATAGTAATAATAATAATTATTTATTTTTATATAGTGCTTTTCAGGAACCCAAAGACGCTTACATTTAAGAGTAACAGAACAGACAAATGGAAAAAGTACAGGCAATAGACAATAAGAATAAAGCTTTAAATGGGAAGAGGTCATGAAGTATGGTAACATATTGGGAGCTGATGATGGAGTAAAATAAAGTAGACCAGTATGCATGGAGTTGACAGTGGTGTAAGGGTTTGGAGTCAGGTATTGAAGGTAAGGGGGGTGTTATAGGCCAGTATACATGGAGTTGACAGTGGTGTATGGGTTTAGAGTCAGGTATTGAAGGTAAGCGGAGTGTTATAGGCCAGTGCAAAGAGATGTGTTTTTCAGTTTGTTTTGAAAGTAGGAAGAGAAGCAGAATGTTTAACTGGACAAGGGAGGGAGTTCCAGAGTCGAGGTGCCATTCGAGAGAAAGCTTGGTGACCAAAAGTGACCTATGGTACTACCAAAAGGCTGTAAAATGGGGGAGTCGAATCTCTTGAGTTTCCTGGCCTCACTATTAGCCCTCGGTGTCCACAGCTGCTTTCAGCTTCCTTTATGTAGAGCTCCAACTTCACAGCATGCTCACCAGAGTAGGTCATGCGCTGACACCCTTCCTTATCCCTGCCCCCCGTCTCTGGAAGCTAAAAGGTCCAATATTAGCTCTTGGGGTTGGAATGTCACCTTCCGTGTGTCTTAATTACACTCACTGCGGCTTTTAATTGGATCCTCCTGCACCTGTCCTTGGGCGATACTTAAATCTGGCTAGCTATCAGGATTTAAGTGGAAATTAGCAGTAGAGAGTATGATGGGGAACGGCGATTTGCAAAGTTTCACCCTCTTGCGTATTAACAGATAAGAATTAGCTTCAGCGGACACATTGTGGTGCGGGTACAAGGCTGTACAACTGAGCTGAAAAACACCAATAGAAAGAGCATTATCGTCCATAGAGACAGACTTTATTATAGAGTTTCTACATTGGTCATTTTTTATGTGGGAGTTGTTGTTGGCTCGCCGTTGTGGTCTGTGGTCCCAGGAGGATGTGGTTTGGGTTTCATGTGTCCTGCTGAGATTATCTGCATCTCTGCTACCCTGCTTCTCTTTGATAATTTCTGTAAACACCCATGTCCAGATTCCCTTGCAATGCTGATTTTGTGGGGGGTGGGATTTTGCCTTGTATTCATGGATTTTCATTTTCCACTTACACTTGATTTGAATAGTCTATTTGCCAGTTTTGAAACCATTAAACTAGTTGGAACACTAGATTAGCATTGCCCATGTTCAAATCAGCTAAGCCTCTCTTTCACTGTAGGGAGCACAGACTGTAAACATTGTCATATTTCCACATGAATACAGTTCAGCACATTCAGAGTAGCAGAACTGTTAGGAGGGGTTAAACTAATAATGTAGTGATTCATTGATTTGATTCTAGAGAAACGGTGGTAAGCCTCTTACGTGACTGTACCAGTATTTACCAAAATGTACATAACCAGTTTCTGCAGTTCAAGAGGACACACAAGGACCTAAAAAAGTCTTAGTAACGGTCACTGCAGTGGAAGAGGGCGAATGTATGTCTGTCATGAAATGCATTTAAACAGACAGCTCTGTTTGAAATGACTCTATTACATTTAACAGATTAAGTTGCTAATAGCTTTTTATAGGACATATTGAACACCGTGAACCTGTTGACCTCTTAATCCTCTTAATCCTCATAACCATCCCAAGAATGCTCAACCAGAAAGTATGTTTTTACTTTTCTACTTGGACCCAAGACTAGATGCCATTTGTGCGTGGTTTACCACCACTTTTGATCCTGCTACGTTAGCTTCTGTAGCTCTTGATTGGCTATCCTGGTACTGGATGAAAACACAAACTTCAGGCCCCAACTGAGGTGTGTTGGGTAGGGGGTTGATGACCTCCATGATGTCTGTTTTACGGTGCTGACCCCACTGCTGGTTCTTTCTGCTCTCTTCCAGAATGTGAAGGTCCTTCGGGCTCTGGTTCTGGGGGAACCTGAGCGAGGTCAGATGCAGTACCAGGCCCTGTGCTTCATCACCACCCTCCAACACGGAGACATCATCCCTAGTGAGGCTATGGCCAGATTGAGACAGGTCAGGCTCGTCACAGCAAGGGGCCATAAAGAAGCAGTTAGCTAATGCTAACTTTGCTATAAATGAGTGAAACCTAGTAGCTGCCAAATAACATTGTGTTAGCAGTTAGCATAATGAAACCAGTTGCTTATTGGTTGCTAGTAGGTCTTTTTTTTACTCTAGTTAAGCAGTTCCTTTGAGTGTTCCCAAACCAAATGATTGATGCCATTTTAAAATGTTGCAAGTTATACAGCAAAACATAATCTCGTTGATTCAACCTTAAAGCTAGTAACTTAATACAGTGACAGGAAATTGAAATGTGATGCTGACCCTTACAGAAAAACCCTCATGTGGTGCGGATCGCAGAGGAGAAACGTGGTGTGGAGAGAATGAGCATGGACGTAGCCGTGAACCTGACGTCGTCCTGGCACCTCAGCTCACACATACGCAACATCTGTCGGGACGCCCGCGACCTCGTCCTCACTCGCCAGCAAGATGTCCAGCGCTGGCTAGAAAAGGGTTGGTGTCTGCTATTGGGATGAACTTCCCACTCCCAAATTCACTTCCATACAGCAAGGAGTATCATTCTGTTATGGCGTGTCCCAACAGTTATAGCATATGAATTTCAGTTCAAAGTGATTATCATTAAAGGAAGTAATTAGCAATCAGTCAGCATAGCCATGTTCCACATTGCATTTTGTAGTTGTATGTAAATGCAATCTATGAATTCTGAACTTTGTTCCCTCTTAATGGTGACCTGCGACCTGTGACAGAACTCGTTTCCCTGCGCAGGTGTGGAGAGCTCCGTGTTCCAGAGCCTGGAAGGCACGGATACTGGCCTGAGGGGCTGTGACTCCACACCGGAGGCCCGGCAGCCGTGCACATGCAGTTACGACCTGCGTCTGGAGTGGTACCCGTGCGCGCTGAAGTACTGCCGTGGGCGTGGGCCGGGCCCCAGTCCCAGCCCCTACCGCTGTGGTATCAGGAGCTGCAGCAAGGGCTACCACTTCGACTTCCACACGTCACACCGCCAGCTCTGCATGTGGGATGAAGGGAGATGACGCCCAAGTGGATACGGATCGGCACGGACCGTGCCTCTCAACAGTCAGTGTCCGCTCACTGTTGACCTCATTAGTTTTGAGTTTTTTATTCCATTCGGGTGAAAATGGACTGTTCATGGGGTACTTTCACATGTCTTAAAGGACCAATATGTAATATTGACAACAAGCATTTAAAATGGCCACATTCAAAATTTTTGAGGATGTTGCCCCATCCCTTCATAGTCCCAGAAGAAGTGAGGCCAGAAGAAACCTATACATCTAGCTAGGTACCTTACTAGCACAAAAACGTAGCTACATAGTTTCACTTGGATATCTAGTTTCACTTGGATATCATCTAGCAATGTAACACTAGAGAAATTGACCGCGTCCATTGATTGTCACAAAACATAATACACCGTTCAAATAATGAACTGTTCAAATAATAAACCATTCAAAACGAGTACATGGTTTCTATTAGTTAAGCTAACAAATGGCTAGCAAGAAGCTAGGCATAAGTATCAGTAACTAAGATAGTTTGTTCAGCATATATAACTAGTATTAGCAAATATTTGGTACCTTGATAACACAAAGGCACACAGTGCTGAAGCTAAAATGCCCATCCCTACTAGCAGCTATGATAACTTGGCTAATCTTAGCCAAACCTTAATTGCTAGACAACGATCTGTTCAGGAAAAAAAAACGACCTAACTCGTTAGCTAGTTAAGCAAACTCATTACCCATTCTAAAGTTCTTCCTGGACTATAAACTGTCTCCATATTTCAAGTGCATTGCCATTATTTACTCGTCTTTTTATTACGTCTCTTGTTATGTAGCTAGGTTTTGTAGAAGAATGCAGAAGCTTTTGAGGTCGAGCCATCTTTGTTTCTTATCTAACAACCTGAGGTGTTGACACGGTACTGGGAAACGGACAGTGGGCGGAACCACAGGCCGCAACACACACACTTCCACTCCGGATTGAAAATTACAAAGGAGACCTGACTCTAGCAGGGTTGGAGAGCCTTGTATTTCTACTTTGTGTTATAGTCATTTTATAATTTAGAACAGTGAATGCATTACATATTGTTCCTTTAATAATATAGTGGACTTGTATAAAAGAACAAAGTGTGTGTGAACAAAATGCAGTTTATGGTTTTGAAATAAGCATGTCGTCTGATATAACGCATGGTTAGAGTTAGGGTTACCTGAATTGAAATAAAAAACTTTTTTGGTTTCATTTTTTTTATTATTGTTTGTTGATTTGAACAAATGTAATTTGAAGGGTCACTTGTTACTTTTTTTAAGTACTTTAATGCTGTTAAAAATTGGCACTTTGTTTTGTGCAGGGAAATATGCATAAGATGATGTTATGGACTTTGCTGCAGAGTCTCTTGTATCTTCAGGTGTTAACACAGTGTGCCTAAAAAGGACATCAAGTCAATTCTTGATCCTTTATACCTGCAGTCACAGTTTAGTCTCAGGGCAAGATTACTCTTGGGCTGGTGTGTGTGTGGGGGGGGGGGGGGGGGGGTTAATTTTGTCTTACACGTTGTCAGAGTTCTACATGATTTTTATTTCATTGAAACTATGTTGAATTATGACACAGCCTGTTTTGTACTGGTACTAGACAGAATTTATTTGGTAGAATTAAATTTGTCTTAAAGTAAAGTTTTTATTCCCCGTTTTGGTTTATTTGTATAGCAAAATATGGAAATGTTAGACAGGCCATTCATTTAGTTTCAGAAGGTGGATACTTCAGCTATATGCTGGTCATACCTTAACTTTTTTAAACTAATCTTACTCATGTGGATTACAAATACACTATAACACAATCTTTCTTTTCTAGTCTCTTCTTGAAGCAAATTGCCTTGCTGTAATTTACATGTAGTATCTCACCTAAGATGTGAAAGTTTCAATTCGCCCTCCCATTAATGCGAGCAACTCTGGACTAACTAAACAGATCTATGTGTTTTTGAGGTGTGAAATGGTCCATTATCCTTCAGTGCTGCAGCAGTAGACGCCATGGCAGCAGCCCAGACAGTAACAGAGTTGTTTTTGTGTTGTCTATTTATTGTTAATATATTCAAGTGATGCTAAATCCACGCAGGACAAAACTCGCAGGATAATTGACGGGTATAAGCCTAACTAATTGTGTCATTTACATTTCAATTACTCCACTATGGTGTATGTCCTCGTGGGTTGGTATGTAGGGTACAGGACAGTGGAGGGCCAGTTCTGACAGGCAGGTGAAACTTTGGCACAGTGCAGTATTGTTTTCATATTTGAGGGGGGAGAGTACCCTTCACAATCACTTTATTTTTACAGACGATACCACCACATGCATTCTTAATAAAACAGTCCTCTTATGTCAGCGTCTTCACAATACTGAGTGTTTTCTTAAGAGACATCTGACACCACAAACACTATGATACAAACATTTCAATAGAAAAACGTTTATATCAGTGAGTCATATACTCTTTTGCGTTTAAACAGTTTTAATGTTTGTTTTTCCAGTTTCTCACTTAACAAGTGTTCTTACGCAGAGGATATGTGTTGCGGGGATATGTGTTAGTGGTCTGAAAGTACATTACTCAGGGTTCTGTCTTTTAGCAGAGTTGTACACAGGTGCTACTGACTAGGATGTGATGCACACTTTACGCCTGACAGATTGTGTAAATGCAATGCTGGCGTTCATACATGCTTCAGATGTTCCTATTAGCCCTATCATCTTGTTTAAAAATGCCTCTTTTCATTATTTGCCTATAAGTTTTATCTATTGGTGATAAACCAACCAAATATGAAAATTAATATGCATGTTACTTAATACTGTGGATGCATAATTTCACATGATTGTAAATAAAATGTAACCTTCAGAATTGTATAATTTTTTGACCCATCAGAATTGAATGATGCCTTCTGAAAAAAAACTTTCAATTACTTTTTTTTTTAACACTGCCCTCTAGTGTCGGTTATGTACAACTACATTATCCATCAGCGCCAATTGTGTGTAACTGCCTAGTCCTCAGGCAAAAGCTACCTGTTCAGGATGTCCTGTTCAAACAGACACTTAACAGTGACAAAAGGCAGAAAGCGACAATGACAGTTGACTAATGTCTATGTAGACAACTGGTCTTTGAATCCAATACTTTTAATATAGTCTATATTCACTGGCTGTTGTACACTGTCTCTTTTACCAAATTTGAACTTAACTGTATTTAGGGTCATCTCAAACCACGTAGTGCTTCTTTCAAACGACTGGAGTAGAAACTTCAGACCAGAATCACACAGCTCTCCCCACCTCATAGTGGGGTCAGTCAGCCTTTTAAAACAGACTAGCCAGGGGCCATGCGAAACGCAAAAAGAGTTGGCCATTTAAAGCGTCCAGAAGCAAGACACCACTTCAGTGTGTCAGTCTGAGCGCAAGAAAGAGATTAATTTAAAGTCTGAGAAGCAAGACACTCCAGTGCCTTTTCAAAGCTTGTCGTCTCCCTCTTTGTTGTTTTATGCAAAAACGCTGAGTGTGGATAGGACACGCCGTGGGCCTTATGCAAATCACCTGTCTATCAGCTCGCACTGGGTCCTGAAAAAGGTGGAGGCTTCTCCACTAACCCGCTTTGTCAAGCATTAAAGTCTCTCCCTTGGCCTCCCCGAGTCCCGTCTGGAGCCTTCTGCGGTCCTGGCACCTGGAGAGAAACACGGAAGAACGGAGAGGAACCTACCTGCTGTCTCCTCATCACGGTGAGCACCTGAGCTTCTCTGTTATCCCCTCTCTGCACTTCCCCCAACAGCGCCTGATGACTTCCCCCCCGCCGCGCCGACCTTCGGCCCGAGTCAGATCGTTTTGCATGGTCACTCGTCGGCACCGGCCTACTTTGAGCGCAGGACAATTTAAATGTTTTTGACTAGGAGAGATTAGGGAGACAGAGGTCGAGCGATCTTGCGGCAGAACCCGAAGAGGGATCCCCTCGGTCCTTATGAATATTATAACGAGCCCTTTACATAGAAGAGATCAATTGCCAGGCGCATTAGAATAAACCTCAAGATCATTTTCCTGGCCGTGGCCCGTGCCATGAATTGGCCCAGTGTCTGCATAAAGTTGTGATCCTGTAGGAAAATCAGCCATATTTATCATTGCAGATATTAAGATGAGCGCAGAGGCCGTGGAACACAGGGAGGCTCATCATGGACGTGGAGGTAAGGAGAGAGTCTGGGCTCGGACCCCCGTCTGCGGGAATGTGGAGTGGGGCTTGTGTAGACACAGACAGGGGTGGCTGCTGTTGCAGTTGGTGTGAACCTGGAGTTTAAGGTGAAAACAGTATTAACTGTGCTTTTCTTAGCTGTGGGTGTACCACTCAAACAGTACGGTTTACTGAGGATGGAACCGGAAAGTTAATAGTGCAGGTGCAGCCGGAACGGACAGGTTGAAGGCAGCGGTGTCCCTCGCGCCGATGGGCTGCGGGTCCCAGGGTGCCGCTATTCGCAGGCTGAGCCCTGAACACCTGAGGAAAAAGGGATTTTCATACAAAGGGACGTGTTGGGTGGACGTATCTCCTGCCTCTGGGGTCTGTTTGTTATGCACTTCGGTCCACTGCTCACGGACAAGGCGGCTTCGCTTGAAAAATAAAAAAGGTGTTTGTCTGTTGCCGAGAGCCTTTGCAGCTCACGCCCGGAGTGCTGCTCTTAGTGACAGCTGCTGCTGCCTTGTTCTCAGGCAAGTCTGCACAGAGCCCGTCGGGATATTCTCAACCGTAACAGCTAGGTCACACGAGCGGGTCTCACCCCCTGCCTTTAGCCTCAAGGGCTTGTATTTATTTATTTACTTGCTCTTTAGTTAAATAATAATCAATTGAAATGCACCTGTTGTGTAGTATTGACATGAATGCACTGTATAGTCTTAATGTTTGAGCTGTTTGTGTGGAGGAATACCTTTCTCTCCTCTACCAGTGAAGGGATAGATGTGTAGTAAGAATACTGCCTGTGTTTATAATACACGTTCATCCATTTGTACGGAACAGTAAAGTTAAATGAGAAACTGAATAACATTAACCCCACCTGAAGTCTTTGTGAGGTTTGTGGTATAAACTTTCTCTAACCATTCCTAAATGAAGACGGCTCCGACATGAAAGGGCGTAGCTCTAGGATGCGATGCTCATGATGAGCATGGAGCTTACCAGGATGTGTGTGTGTGTGTGTGTGTGTGTGTGTGTGTGTGTGTGTGTGTGTGTGTGTGTGTGTGTGTGGGAGGAGGGGGGTGGTGTTTGCAGTGAAGCGTTCCCTGAGGCAGAACTAAAACACATGGTTGTTACCTCAGCACGGAGCACAGCTTCTGAAATGAGGAACTTGGTTTCAATGTGGAAAAAGACAAAGGTTTTGTGTCTCATTGTTTCATCATGTAATATAAAATGTGTTTCAGTTTTAAAGTAGCTATACACAGGTACATATTCATAGTACACTTCTGAAGTAGAACAGGCATGTTTATAAGTGTATGGACACAGAAAAGTATATAACATCTTTTATATCAGAAAAATAATTATTATTCATTATTCAGGGGACATGGTGCGTAATCGTTCAGTGTAACAGACAAAATGCAATGGAAGTTATAATGAAAACTTAAGACCGAAGATACATGACTTTAACGCTGTAAGAAGTCTATATCACATGACTTTAAACAATGTAAGAAGTCTATATCATAACTTTAACGCTGTAAGAAGTCTATATCACATGACTTTAAACAATGTAAGAAGTCTATATCATAACTTTAACGCTGTAAGAAGTCGCTATTACATGACTTTAAACAATGTAAGAAGTCTCTATTGCATGACTTTAACACTGTAAGAAGTCTATATCACATGACTAAACAATGTAAGAAGTCTATATCATAACTTTAACACTGTAAGAAGTCTATATCACATGGCTTTAAACAATGTAAGAAGTCTATATCACGACTTTAACACTGTAAGAAGTCTATATCACAAGACTAACACTGTAAGAAGTCTCCATCACATGACTTTAAACAATGTAAGAAGTCTATATCACGAATTTAATACTGTAAGAAGTCTCTATCACATGACTCTAAACAATGTAAGAAGTCTATATCACGACTAACACTGTATGCAGAGGCAGTCTTTGCATAGAGGCATTGCTAGGCAACTGCCTTGGGCCCCTCCCACTGCAACCCACTGTAGGGGCCCCCTGACTAGCTAACTTATTTCTTGCATATTAATGTTGATGGGCCCCCTAGCTAAATTCGCCTTGAGCCCCCAAATTGCAAAGTCCACCACTGACTGTATAAAGTCTATCATATGACTAACACTGTAAGAAGTCTCTATCTCTCCATCTTTATTCACTGCTTCAAAGCATTCAGTGTATAGTTTTATCTGTATTTGTAGTGTATGTTTTTTCATTTACCTCATTTTAAAAAGGTAAAATGAATATAATTTTAAAATAAAATTTATGAAGTAATCGGATTTTTGTAATACAGGTTCTGTAAAAAACTTGCCGTGTCTCTTGCCACTAAAGGGTTTGCAATAAACCTGACCCAAAAGTAGCAGCCCACCTGCGTTATCTTGTAACCCGAGAAGACTCGTGCAGTGTTATGGGTGTAATCAGAGCGTCGTGCGTCAAACAACACACGCATAAACGGCGGGAAGATTTGAGTCTTTCCTAAAGCTGTCGGGAGCTTTAACATATCAGTTGGAATTGCCGTATTTCTGCGATTATCTCAGGGCCTCCTGCTGCCTTTGTTGACAAAGCTTTGTTGTCAAATGCACAAAGCTTACACCACAACAGCACGAAGAGCCACCCTGTGATTACAATGCGACTGTCACTGGCCTTTGGTGTTCTGCGCTGTCTCGCGAAGACGCTCGAGCTCCGACTCCTCGTGGTTGTTTAATTAACAACGTTCTGACGTTCCAACCGATCGTTCGCAGAAACCGGGCACGAGGACGCGCGCGCAGAGTCACGGCGCTTCTGCGGAGAGCTAGCTGAAAACACATCTGGAAAGCAGAAATGTTTTTCATGTTCAAACTGTTGTACTGGGAAGCCACGACCTTGGCATGAACAAATTATGAGTTCACTGTAAAGGCTGCAGTGGTGTGAGAATCTTGTACTCATCATAATTAGGCTAATGTTGAATGTGTTTAGAGCTGCAGCAACTCCTCAGCTGCGTGTGTGTGTGTGTGTGTGTGTGTGTGTGTGTGTGTGTGTGTGTGTGTGTGTGTGTGTGTGTGTGTGTGTGTGTGTGTGTGTGTGTGAAAGACTACAACAGTGAAAGAACAGAGTGCGAGATGCACCTGGGGGTTTGTAAACATTCAAATATGAGAGCTTGCGAAAGGTTGCCATGGATATGTGCCTATTTGCATGGGCGCTTCATTTCCATACTGGAAGTTTGGTTCGGGGAGGAGAGCAGATTTCCATAGCGCGGGACGACCAAGCACCCATGTGCTAACCACAGACTCACCCAGCACCATTTGCATTTCAAATGAGGAGTGATTACCTGGCACCGACGACCTTTGAACTTCCCACAGCCCCACACGAGCCGGCATATTGGTTAATATGACAAAAACGCTTTGACTTTTGGAGACTTAGATACAATCGCAATGCCTTCATTGCCACTGCCAACATTAGCATGTTACCTTTTATTCTGTGTGGACATGTGTATATCAGAAAGATGCAACGGTCACTTTCAGTACAGGGAGGTCTATTTAGTTGGCTTTTCTCAAGTGATATAAAGTCATAATTGCACTATTAACAATATTGCCTTTTCTCTACAGACATTGACCAAAACAGCATTGACTTCACAAGACAGGTAACTGCAGAGATTAATATTCAAGACTGCATAAAAGATGTTCGCCACTAGCATGTGACAGTGTCCGTTCATCTGTACACAGACACAAAAGCATCACACACGTTTAACGGCAGCTCCGTGGCTTTCTGACACAATGTAAGCCTCTGGCACTGTTCATGTCAGCTACAATTAGCTCGCAGTTTGCCACACGATGTCCAGTGCTGTCGTGCGATGTGTGTAGAGGATTGCAGAGCGTAGAGATCTGTGTCCAGGAACTAGCCCTGGGCCCCTGGGGTTCATTTGCATATGCAGAGGGCCCGCGGCCAGGGAGGGCATGTTTTTCAAACGCGCCCTCCTGCAGAACAAGTCGGACAGCCTTTCTCGTCTTTGTGTAGATGCACACAAACACGCATGCGTGCCGAACGCTCGCACGCCTGTATCAACACGCGGGGTCACAAAAACATTTTCGTGAAATAGGTACCAGATACGAAGGTCCAACCATTCATGAACCTTCCCAGCATGGCTAAGTTGACTAAGTACCTCTGACTGCCACAGGTCAGGGTTGTTTCTGGTCTCCCTGCAGCGTTTCAGCTTGGCAACTTCCTTATATTACAGTACAAATGATTTGGGACAAACCTTTTGAGATTTAGCCTAACACACTTCCACTATGCAAGTAGCCGCAGGGGCCTTTCTGCTCTATATACTCATTAGTAACAAAGCAAATACACAAAATGTGTTTTTTATATTTGTTCAATTTCCCTTTAAGCAACCAACTTGTTTCTTTTTGCGGTGGTCCACAGATAAAGACAGAAGACTTAAATGATTCTCCCCACTCCACCTCGTCACACAAGACATGCCACCTGACGCAGGGGTCTCCGGTGGCACCAGGACAGATGCCTGGGGTACGGAGCCGCCCCCGTTGTTAGTTCCACCTTGCATAACCATATAGCAGATCAGATGGTGTTGCCGTATGAGCTATTGCCTTTGGTCATGCGGTGTGTGTCATAACCGCTTTAAGATGGCCGCTGTGGTGTATTGTGGTTGCAGGAGCTGTCCTCGCTACACCCGCTGCCCCAGCTGGTCCTCATGCCTGGCTCACATTTGTCCACTTCTTCACCCTTCCTCCTCTCTCAGGCCCAGCCTGGGCACCAAGGTCAGTCCAACAGGGTCAAACGTGCCGGGAAGTTGGTGCTGTTGACCTCTAATGCAGGGTGATGGTGCTATGCTGTGGATTTCATTGGGTCAAATATGAATGTTGACATGGAGAAATGCTGGTAAAGCGTGTTGGGAATGTTTTCTGACCAGTAGCCTTTAGAACCTCTCCTTCAAAACACCACCCTGACATCAACGAAGGAAACTTATGGCCTGGTGGTTAGGGAACAAGTCATGGCCTGGTGGTTAGGGAACTGGTCTTGTGACCGGAGGGTCGTGGGTTCGATCCCCAGGCCTGATGCCATGACTGAGGTGCCCCTGAGCAAGGCCCTTAACCCTCAATTGCTCACTTGTATAAAAAATGAGATAAAAATGTAAGTCGCTCTGGATAAGGGCGTTTGCCAAATGCCATAAATGTCAATGTCAACTCAGAAAGGGTTATACCAAAAGAGTCCTTTCAAACACTTAGAAAGGTACTTTATATAAACAGAGTTGTTCACTCTATTGTAGAGTGAAGCTATCATTTTCTGTTTGGTGTGTGCATTACATTGTCTGTAGGAAAATGTCCCTGACTCCTATAACAGAGTTTAGTGACTGGAGACTGAAACAACCTCTTTCACCCCTCTTATAACTTGTTTCTTTAAATCAGTTTGGCTTTCTGGAAATGAGCAGAGGAAAAATCATCTAACTAGGTCCACCATAGCCTGAAATCTATTTCTGTTCACAAAGACATTTACAAAAACTCAGAACTTAAAATACTACAAATACCATGTAGCCAGTCTAGCAGAAACACTCCTGAATAATACCCTTGCCCACATTTTGGGAGAAAAAAAGTCCCCTGTGGGAGTCCCTGTGTTGGCCGTGTAAATGTGAGTTGCGTATTTGCGGGTCATGGCTTCATGAGGAGGCAGATTGCAGCTCCTCTCACTGTGTCCTCCTTGCTCTCTTTACCCCCCACAGCACTCCTGCAGCCCAACCTACTGTCCCTGCCACCCCAGTCCCAGTCGGGTCTCCTGCAGCATCAGCCAGGCCTGGCCCTCACGCCTCAGGTAAGCTCCCCAGACCCCCAACGGGTAGTCATCAGGCCCGAACGGGTAGAACGGGTAGTCATGTCTGGCGGCCATGTTGCATAGATGTCTGTCTCTACAGGCGATGGGTCGGACGGGACTGGGCGGATCCTCCTTGGACAACCACTTGGACATGTCCCACCTGTCGGTGCCGAAGAACGCTGGAGCGTCCCAGCAAGATGAGCCCAGTGATCTGGAGGAGCTGGAGCAGTTTGCAAAGTCCTTCAAACAGAGGCGGATCAAGTTGGGCTTCACACAGGCAAGGATGCCCACTGGTTACAGTCAACCTTTCCTCTATCAATAATTAAAAAAAACACAATTGCAAGATATTGGCCGTGTTGACTCAGGTTTATCGGAAGATATTAGCACGTTTTGTTTTGTGATGGGAAGAGGATTTTGCATGAATAGTCAAGCAGATGTCAATGGGACCTCGATAGTGCTTTGATGTGATGGATCTTGCAGGGTGATGTGGGCCTGGCTATGGGGAAGCTGTATGGGAATGACTTCAGTCAAACCACCATCTCCCGCTTCGAGGCCCTCAACCTCAGCTTCAAGAACATGTGCAAGCTGAAGCCTTTGTTGGAGAAATGGCTGAGTGATGCAGGTACATGAACATAAAGGTCCTGTAATGTCCTGTAGCTCAATCTAGAGCAGAGCGCTAGCCACATCCAAGATTGTGGGTTCGATCCCCATGGATCGAATCATACCGATGAACGCATGTGAGCCATTGAGAATAAGAAAGGTCGATGGTTTGGTAACGCTGCTTCAATCATACCGATGAACGCATGTGAGCCATTGAGAATAAGAAAGGTCGATGGTTTGGTAACGCTGCTTCATGGAGGATGTAGGAGCGATGGCATTTCTTTTGATGATATGTGCTTTGCCCATCCACAGAAAACTCCCCCTCTGATTCCATGGCCAATCCCGCGACCTTACCGCCTCTCATGGAGGGCTACGGGAGAAAGAGGAAAAAGAGGACGAGTATCGAGACCAACATCAAACTTACACTGGAGAAGCGCTTCCTAGATGTGAGGACTTGACATCCTTCAATAGGGGTTTTATCCTCTAGTTTCAAGACCTCTGGTGTTGCAGGGATCAAACTCAAGTGGAACAAGTGGTTAATCAGTTTGCCAACTGTTTGTAGAACCCCAAGCCGAACTCAGAGGAGATCACACTGATCTCGGAGCAGTTGGCGATGGAGAAGGAAGTGGTGCGGGTGTGGTTCTGCAATCGGCGACAGAAGGAGAAGAGGATCTACTGCCCGGTGTCCACCTCACCTGTAAAGACCCATAGCTACAACGCTAGACTGGTGAGCCATTAAAGAGTCATCTTGGGTCCAACTGTGAACGTTCATTCACTTCAATCAGCCTTCAACGATGACGAAAATCTCTGAATTACAGTCAGCCCAGGCACCCACAACAATTTCTGAGTTGGCTAACAGTGAAAATTAAATGCACTTCCTGTGGTTTATTTGAGTAGTTCAGTAGCTGAAGATGCTTTTAAAGCCTGTCTTACACTTTCCTCCCGAAGCCTGCCTCCTCTTCAACTAATATAGGTCACTTCCTGTTTCAGCCTACCACTACTAGGCCATTCAGTCCTCTTGCCTCAGGAGGCGGTAAGTAGGATATATATATATTTTTTAATCGAAATATTATCAAAAAATTTTGAACAAATACACATATAGTTGGAATTGCTTTTCACTTGAGTTGTAAATGGAAGCACTTGAGTTAACAAGGCGTTATTTCCAACAGTGTCCAGCAGCTCCTCCCCAAACAGCCCAAGTCGCAGCTCCTCCCCCAACAACCTATCATCTTCCTCTAGCCCTCTGACATCACAGGGGGTCAACCAATCGTTCAACGCTACCAGGTGAAGCTCAGCCACTTGATACCAGCACTGCCATCCAATATGTCAATACATGCAGTCCTTCCAATAAAGGGCTCACACGCAGAATGAGAAATAAACTAATCTCGTGCAGTCAGATGTTCTATATTTTCAAGTTAGGAAATAACCATTGTTATGGTTTTTTTCTTCTTCCTTGATTTACAGTTCGTGGTATCGTTGGAACACCACCGCATATCACCACTGAGTTATCCAGTTTAACAGGAGTGTAATGAAGTCCCAAAGTTTACAGTTCTCCCTGTGGGTGAGTCCTCACGTAGAGCCAACCATGTTCTGGTTCACACGCTGCCTTCCCAGTGGTGGAACTCTGAAGTTTCCAGTGAAGAAGTTTTCCACAATAAGACGGGTCCAAAGCCCCTTCATAAGCCCAGCGCACTCACGCCATCTGTCTCCACCAAGGTCTTAACGTGAAATAGAGAGGAGAGACACCAACATTTCATGGTCAGATGGTGTTCCAAAGGTCACAATTCAAGGTGTCTGGTGGGATATTGCTGTTCGAAGACACTGTTTACAAAACCGCATTTAGTCAATCCTGATTGGGATATTTCAATATGAAGGTGTAAATATGTAGTTCATATATGACAACTTGAACACATCATCTCTGCAGAAAGTAACCATATCAGAATTTGAGTATGCAAATTTAACTATTATTGACTTGGATTTTTTTTTATGAAGTGTGCAGTTATCACTGATCAATACATAGCACTTATCACTGATCGAGCACATTTTTGAGTCCAGAATCAAATGCTTACTGACTCACTACATTAAGTTTATAAATGTCTGCTTTTTAAGATGAACGTTTGTGTACTTCTTTTTGGAATGCAAGAAACATTGTAGAAAAGGGATTTTATTTGTTGTTTTACCGTTTTCATATGAAGCAGTCCAAAGCATCTGAAGTCCTCCAACTTTGACACTTCCCCTTTATAAATGGGTGACTTAATTCTACTGTTATTTGATTGTGTATTTGCTTGTTTCATGAAGCATAAAGATGTTTTTGTAATGCCAATAACCATTATGTACATTTCAATGCTGGACATGACGGTATGAGTTATTGTTTAACACCTATTAAACAGATGTATCACTGATCACTCCCACTGTCATAATACTTACTGTTACTAGTTTGTTTTGTATTATTTACTATATTATTTAGTAGATTTAGTAGTCTTTATCTTCCCGTTCTTGAGAAATACATTACTTAAGTGAGAGCATGAAATTCACCAGAATGTGTCTCTGTGACAAATAAACGTTGGTAGGGCATTTTTTATTTTTTGTCAACCACTGCTTACTTGAGTGAAAGAGTCTTTGAAAACAATGGTGAGAGTTAAGTATAAATTCTGAGAGCTGTTAGAGTAGATCTAGGATGCAGTCCAGCCCCCAACACACACACACACACACACACACACACACCACACACACACACACACACACACACACATCCCTAATAGTGTAATAGTGTGTGGGGAGGGACTGCTGTAATCTCAGACACACCTGGTCAAACCTGTTCTGTCCTGACTCTTCCGTTGGCTCGTGTGTCCTGGTTCAGTTCCAACTGTCCCATGGAGCCTGTACACAGAGCGACACATCCAGTGAAATGTTAGCCTCACTCTTTATCGGCAGAGAATTCACTGCCCAAATCAACACAGCTAATGCTAGTTAGTAGTATGTAGTAAGAGAGATTGTCATATATAGCACAACAATAGTTTCAAAGGTTTTGTCACTTCCTCAGTCCAGCAGAACCAGTAAACCAGTAATGTGTGGATCTCCAGTGCTGTGAGCTCTAACTGTAGTAACACCTGTCAGTACAGTTGTGAGTGTTGTACTATAGACTTCCAATGTTGAAGTTTAGGCCAGAGTTAGTATATCAAACAACATCCATTCAAATGCAACAGAGGTTTTGAAATTTACAGCATATATGTAACTCTTACTGTTGACAGTCAAACGCCAGCTCCTGAGGATATGTCTTGTGGCAGTCAGCACTGGTGTTACTTGATCCTTTGTTCCAATTACAGAGACATTGACTGGAATTTTCCAAACTGTATGAATAACATCAACACAACAGGACCTGCTGCACTAAACAGAAACATCCGCTTCCAACGGACAAACCTGACTGACAGAGAAGAAGTATAAAAACATACTTGGTCAGCTGAAAAAATCTTTTAAAACACTTACAAAACTTACCATTAGCAAAGTCAGTGTGTTTGAGTTCACTTGCCATTTACAAGCAGTAAATGCCGGACAGTGAAAGCTGTGTGTGTGTGTGTGTGTGTGTGTGTGTGTGTGTGTGTGTGTGTGTGTGTGTGTGTGTGTGTGTGTGTGTGTGTGTGTGTGTGTGTGTGCGCGCATGTGTTTGACTGCAATAAAGTTTATATATAAAGTTTAAGGTTCCACTATAGGCCAGGAACAACCACAAGTGTGTCTGTAACTACAATTACAAGAGTGAGTAATGCGACAGGTTGTTCCAGAGTTGAAAAACAAATTTGTATCAATTATTCTTTGAGTCTATTGAATTCCACCTCATAGAATTTTCTAGACATCTTCCAGCACTTCAGCTGTCACAGCTCTGCTGTTGGATAAATATTTGTGGTTGGCAGGCCACACTCTACCCGAAAGTGTGATACACACCTGGAAAACAAAACAAAACGGTTACAGTGCCGTGCCACTGAGAACTATGCCACGCCATGAAGGCGTTAACGCTGTGTTGAGAGCCATCGTCCACACAGAGAATATAGAATCAGTCACGGTCCTGTGGTCTGACAGATTACAAGCCAGAATATAAAAGGGTCCTAGAAACCTAGTGAGTGTAGGTACAAGACACGTGTTTCTACTACAGTAGCTGGTCAGCGCGTGTCAATCCTGTCATTTCCTACCCTCTATCCACACAAAATATCCAGTTATATCTTATCGGTATGGTATTCTGTCTTGTTTTTTTGCTCAAATTGAATTTCAAATGTCAATTAAACTATGAGGTCAAAAGGTGCTCTGTAACCTGTTTAATATTCATCAACATTTATTTGTAACTATATTTCATGTATGTTTCATTTATATTTCACTATATGTAAATACATTTGTAAATATATTAATTAGAGCTGGAGATTACAACTTGTGTAGCGTGCCGAGATAATGAGATAATTTTTAGATTAAAACACTGAAAACTCACGAAAATATTTTAATAATAGTGAACCTCTTGATATCTTACACAATTCACTATTTTTTCGGTAGAGGGTGCTAGAATGTACTATTCGAAAACTTTTAATTAACTTTTATTAATGATTAAAGAATACACATCTTGTTACATCATGTTCATCTTTTTCACATTCAATCATTGGCTGGCAAAAGTTAACTAGAGGGATAAGAATAAAGGTTTTAAGAGTTTTTTTGAAAGCAAAATTAAAACCATTGATTTTGTATAACGTGAACGAGAATTGTATTTCTTCGAACTGGTCAGGGGTGGGTTTCCCGAAACGTTCGTAGGGCTAAGTACGAGGTTACGAAGTACTTAGCGCTACGAACGTTTCGGGAAACCCACCCCAGTTTTGTTATTGCGTGCCCGGTATGCTCGATGGTCAATTAATGTAACTCAGCTGGTTAATTAGTTTTGTATTGATTTTTGAATAAAGATGTTCCCGAAACAAAACTATCCAAGCCTATTATAAAGTTATTAAGTTACAGGTTACGGGGGAAGGGGGGGGGGGGGGGGGGGTGATTACTTCTATTTTATGATCGAAATGCTTTAATTGCAATCACCTGTTACCACGACGTGAACACACCATCAACCGTTTTTATTTCCCAGTTCAAACAGGACGGGCATTAAATGTTGTAATGAAATAGCAATTTTCCATAACTTATAACCTAAGATTACACAGTCGGCGACATGTTTCTAAATCTTCACGCAAAAGAGAGATTTTTCGATCTTCATTTAACTACGGGGTTGCACGACTGGGATATGAATGAAGATATTAAACTGACGACAACGACTGATCAGTTCTTCCAAGGTACAAGGTACATGACACTTAGAATAAACATGTTCGACCACCGTCGTGTCTGACAGGTGAACGTCTAACCCGTTCAACAGACGAAAAGCAAAATGACCAATATTTGGCACAGTGGCGTTATTCGAGGATCTCCAGAAGAACACTAGGCACAGACTCCCCGCACCAAGGACCTGATGAATGCGAAGGTGTGCTTGAACTGCGCAAACGTTTCCTCATTTTGATGTGAAATACCTTTACATCTAACCTTCATCTTTGTTTAACGTTTGACTTGCAGACTCTATTATCCATCCAAATCTGTGGTTGATGGTAAACCCTAATAAAGCTTGCCCTATAAAATACCCCCAACATGCAAATAAGCCACCTCTCCGAGTGTCAGCAGACCCACCTGTCGTAGGTCTGACCTCAGCACCTGTGCAAAACCTGCACCTTCATCCCTTTTCTGGTGAAACCTGGCTAGATGAGTTGGTGCATGAAACATCTCTCTCCAGTGAATACCAGGTGAGACCCTGTAAACAAACCAGTGCTTCTTTGGTGATGGGCCCCTTTAGTCTACAACTAAAGAGGGTGTGTCAAAGCAGAATTTCTCTGAAAACTAAGTAACTTTGTGCCAAAAGTAATAAATTTTTAATGGTAATATCTCTTGTTTGCACTATGGGACCAGATTTGGATTTTGGCACAGTTATCTGGCTGAGTGGGGGTCCTGATTTGTGAAATACCCCTCTGGTCTTGCATTCTCTTTAAACCTTGTTTAAGTAGCTTCCATCCTTTACTGAGCACCTTCACTCACAATCAAACTGGTTTCCTATCAGTTTTATAAAATTGATCTGCTAACTGCCATAATGTCAAATCAAATTAAAATGTATTTATATAGTGCTTTTTACAACAGTTGTCACAAAGCAGCTTTACAAGTGTCTGAGTTAAAGCCCCAAGTGAGCAAGTTCAGGGTGATGGTGGCATGGGGAAACTCCCCAAGAGCATGAGGAAGACACCTCGAGAAGAACCATCTCTCTGGGTGGGGTGGGGTTGTAGAGGAACCATCATCCTCCTCTGGCTGACGCTGGTCACCGTGACAATAATTAGAGAGATACATAAAGAAGTGATGGGAATTATTTAATAATTCTCATCTTTGTGTGTGTTTATATACATGTTATCTATGCATGTATCTATTAATTCTTATTCTTAAGAGTCCTAGACTTCTTGAGGGTCAGTAATTGTAGTTCAGGGCTGTGGAGATACAGCCACAGCAGGGGAGAATTCGGGGTGGTGAGAGGGGCCAGGGCAGTGGGGTGATCCTGTCCTAGTAATATTATCTATGTATTTATTAAATTGTCTTTTATAAGAGTGATGTTGATGGAGCACGAAGTAAATGTGGTGAGATCTTTCTTGGAGTGGATTGGTGTTGTGATCATAAACCCCGCCCCCTCTCCTGTCACTCAAGCTCACCGACGACGACGCGTCCTCGGTGGACATGCCCGTCTGCCGCAAGGTGAAGAGCGCGCGGAAGAGTCGCGCGCCTTCAGGCCCCTCCCCCCGGAGGCTGGGCCTGGCCCAGAGCAGGAGGCTGCAGCGGGCCCTGCAGGACTGTCGCAACCTGAAGAACGGGGCGTGGCCTCGGCCGCCCGTCAACTACTGCATCCTGATCGCCATGGCGCTGAGCAGCAGCCGCACGGGCAGCCTGAACGTCCAGCAGATCTACAACTTTACCAGGTGAACGCAGGACGTTCAACTGTGTTTCAACTGTGATTTTGCAGTCACTCAAATGTTGGTAGATTTGTTGAGTTGGTCTATAAAGACCCAAAGCTTGCCTTTATTTGGTTTTTTTCTTCTCCTGTTGTAACTCCCCACACATCCAAAACTAGATAACGGACAACTCTTGTGTTCTGGGACCTGAAATGGGATAAAAACATGGATTAGTTGGATATCTACAAAGATGTGAACCAGTGCAAAATGGAACAGATTATTAAGTAAATGTTAGCCAGCAACATGCATTTAAAGTCTGTGTGAGAGGGCACGAGTAATTTCTCCAACAATCTTATTTTTATTGGTGTTTCTAACCAAGGTCTTTAGATGACCATCGATCATGGACCTCTCAGACATGGTTGGTTCTCGTGTTTCCCCAGAGAGCATTTCCCTTTCTTTCTAACGGCTCCCGACGGCTGGAAAAACACCATCCGCCACAACCTGTGCTTCAGCGAGAGCTTCAAGAAGACCCCGCAGCAGGTGACCGGGGAGGGTAAGAGGAAGTCGTGCCTGTGGCACCTGACCCTGGATGGCCGGAGAAGACTGAGGAACGAGATCCATACACTCACCGGGGACTCCTTAAGGATGTTGAAGAGGAGTATGAGCTTCCCAGGTGAGGCGCCCAGCGCAGGGTGTGTGTGGAGAGGCTTGTTTATGGCCCAGGAATGCCTCCAAACAGCTAAGAGTGCTTCAGGACTGTGTCCTTTTCTTTACTGAGTGTCTATGGAAATGTACAAGCTACTGTAGGTACTGGGGAAGGAAACCATAGTAATTTTACATTGTTTTTCTTGTCTTGTTTGTTGTTCTTCTTTACAGATATGATTCAAGCACTGTTTAAGTTGTAATCTCTCTCTGGAGCCTGGGAGAAATTTAAAATGAAAAGCACACACTAGTGGCTGAAAGATAACATTATGAATATTGATTTTTCTTTCTGTGTGGTTATTGTTTCCCTTTATCTGTTGTGTTTGAGGAAATACTCCAAGCATGTTTTGAAAGTAAATGTATACATGCATCAACCACTGTGTCGCTGCGCTTTGTCGTTTGTTTTTTTTCCCGGTATCTCATCCGAGCCACCAGATGGCAGTAGCGGTTCCGAGGGCGCTTTATTACACAACGTTACAGTGAAGCGCTTGTGACTCTGGAGTCTTAAAAATGGTTCTTGAGAAGGAAAGAAATTAGTGACCGGAGATAAAATGGGAGCCTTTTATTGTGCGGTATGTAGACGGACGGATTTCTCAGGAAAAGGACACATATACGGGAAAAGTCATCGGAGCAGACTCAAAGTGGTTCTGGTTAAATTCATGGAGAAGGTGAGCGGAGTGTGGTAGAAGATCAGATGATCTCTAATGTCTGGAGGAGCTTCAGTCTCCCGGTTCGTACCGGTGGATCTAACGTGGTTGGTGTTTCATCACCGAGTACAGGTGAAGGAAGCCCGGCGGTCCATTAAACGACCTCAGGTGGTCAAGTTCGACTTCTCGCAGCACGACAGCAGGTTCTGGTGTTACTGCTGCGGGCTGGAGGTGCGGAGAGACGTGGCGGACGGAAGCGTCGCGGTGCTGCACGGAGGTCTGCTGGAGCACATGAGCACGTAAGTGTCTGGACTCCTGCCTGTCGGCTCTTCAGCTGAACAAACCTCTCTTTTAAATCATCCTTCACCGAGATGGTTGTGCCGCTTGATTCCAGCCGAGAGCACCGCACCAACACTCACGCGTTCTGGTGGAGACACAAAGCAGAGCCCAAGCTGAGGGAGAAGTTCATCATCACCGAGGAGGAGATCGAGAGGTATCGCAGCTTGGCCTGAATCTCCTACCTTAGGGGTCGAGTTACCATGTGGTGCCCTGTTTCTTCTCCTGGAAACACTATGTGCAAATTGTTCTTGTAGGTTTAAGGCAGAAGTCGCCAAATCTGCAGATCAGTATGAGGAGAAAGAGGACACGCTTATAAAAGAGGTAAAGGTTGTGAGAGGAATATCAGCAAAGCTGTAATGCCCTGGAGAAAAGAAAGGTGGTTCTAGTGTTTTCGGTACATGTAATTTTGTTTTTCTGTAGCAAGCTGCGATCATCAGGTCCCAGGAGAAGCACAGGCTGGAGGTCCTACAGTCTCTGATAGAGGTTGGTTTTCCTGGAAGGAGACAACAGTATCCACATCTTCCCATTGGCGTGATTGAAAATAGTGCTGTGTGTCAGTTTGGAACCGTTCTTAATGTCAGAGATGCATATAGGTTGCATGTAGAGGTAGAATTATCCAAGTGAGCTTAAGTGATTCAGTTTTTTAAGTGATATGGCAAAGGTGTGGGTCAGTGGTGTTGATGTTTCCTGAATCAAACCCAGCCGGAGTCAGAGCTGCCACACGCCGCCGAACAGGGTCAGCAGGTCTCGGAGCAGACGGCCTGGTACGAGATCCACACCTGCTCTCTCTTGGTCACAGCTGTGAACTTCCACCAGAGTAACGATTCTTCTATCTCAGTAGCATGAGTTCTGATGTGGGAGGAAGCTTTGGAGGTAGCTCACGTGAGTCCAGGGAGCAGGCAGGCCCCAGCTACGAGGACCCGTTCCTGCAGAGCCAGTGGGCGGAGCTCGGACATGGCCTCACTTTCATTGGCCATCAGGTAACTTCTGTGGACTCCTCGTGACGTTAACGTTTAGAGTTCAGATGCTTTGTCATGGTCACCGTGAATCTAACGTGCTGTCTCCTCACCAAGGACTCTGGTAGTGGGAACGTTCACACAGGTGAGTGAAGATCAGCGGTTAATAGTGGAGTTTGTGGCTGGATGTTGATGGATAGTTGGAGCGTTGTTCTGCTCTGCTGTAGGAGCTATGCCTCCTTGGCTGTTGGTGGAGCCTGATGAAGAGGGCGTGGCTAACCAGCAGGAGATTGGCCCCTCCCTCCAAGAGTTCCTTAAACACAGTAGGCACATTTTTCTTGTTTGTGGGTCAGGCTACAGTTAAACTCCAACTTGCTTCCCAATGGTACAAATGTCTTTGGACCAATGTGAAGTGGCTGGTACCAACACTAGATACAGGTTTTGAGTAATGACCACTAATGTTATGGGGGAAAAAAACTTGACATGATGTTACTGGCAGCTGCTAGGTGCTGGTCGTTATTAGTGATGTCGGGTTGTGGTTAGCAGTCGGCGTTCTCATGCACGCTCTCTTCCATGACACAGAAGAGCAAGAGAAGCTCAAAAAGCTCCCAGCCAACCGTGTGGGGGCCAACTTCGACCACGGCTCAAACACAGATGCTGATTGGTTGCCATCCTTTGGGCGCGTGTGGAACAGCGGCCGTCGTTGGCAGTCCAGGTGAGGCTTGCCCCGCCCCTTTCATCTGGCTCCACCCCCGCCCCTTTCATCTGCCTCCATTAAACCGTTGTGCTTGTTCTATTTAGGCACCAGTTCAGACAGGAGGAGACCGGGAGGAAGAGGAAGGGTGGAGGGAAGGTTCTGGAGAAGCGCAATCACCTCTCCAACGGAGACTTGTGATTGGCCAAGCGTTCATGTGATGTGTAAATATGCGGTGTCCTTGTTATGAAAATGGATTCCAAGTGTAAGACTTAAAGCAAAACAAATGTGGCCTGTACTCGCATGTCTAACCTGGCAGATGTAAATTTTGCATTCAGGTCCAAGTGTTCTGGAAACATCTCACTGCTAGGCCCGAACATGGGCACTATTAGTCAACTTTAGCTCTCTGTGTAGTTGCTTATAAAGTTTGTCATACTAACGGTCTCCTTTTCTCATATTGAGAATTCTTTACCTTCAGCTGTGTGTGTGTGTGGGGCGTGTGAAGAACAGTGCATGACTAATTCTATGTACCAGTTTCATCCTAAAGTGGAAAGAATGTGCAAAGACGTTTTGACCGGGATCAAATTCATACAGTTGTTTCCAGTTTATTGAATAAAGTTTCAACATGAAGTGGTTCCTGTAATGTTCTTTGGGGGAGAAACCCAACTTCTCACGCTTCCAAAATTGGACATAAAATGAACACTGCAGTATTCCTTTCCATTTTGAACAATACCAGTTCAGTCTAATTCAACAGAATTTTAAAAGCTGTTCATATAAATCTGAAGACTTGGTGCTCAATAATAAAATAATACCTTATGAACTTCTACACAAAAAATACAGATTACATTAATATTTAGGGATACCTTTCACTTGTTTATTTCTTTTTAGTAGTTTCTGTTAAAATAATACATGACTCATATGATATATATAAAGCAAAAGAAACAAAAACAAGGAATTAGGTCTCTGTAAGAGATGCAGTGTTGGTCATAATTGTACAATTTTACACGTAAAATAGACCCTTTAGGGTCTCGCATTCTTTTCTGAAGCTTTTATTTTTTTGTCTCTTCATATAACTTCATTCCCAAATTCCCAGAAAAAACCTCTATGCCACATCCAATAAGACTTCTCCTTTTAGTCTGAACTCCATGTAGTGCTTCAGCCTACGGGGAGCAAGTCTTCGTTTCTCTTGGTCATGGGCGATATGCCATAGAGATCTTCAGTAGCTTTATTCGACAGAACGTTGTAGATTACGACAGGCAGTGCCCAGACGGCGTTGAGTAAGAGTCTTTAAAAAGCTTAGGTGAGGAGACATGGGCTTCAGCGTGTTGGAGAGGAAGAATCCCTTCAAATTACTTCAAAGTGAGGAGCTTCAAGGTGTGATGCACAGCACACCGAGTCCACGCAGGACTGGAGCCTGGGCCCGCACCCCCAGACTGGCTTCATCCTCGCACCCAGTAACAGCAGCACCACACAGTCCTCTTACAGCTCGGCTTTTCATGGGGTAGCTGACAGAATGGCTGCCGTTTGTTATTTTTCTTTTTAAAGATGGAACGGTTCCCCCCTAGAACATCACAACAGGCACTAGCCCGAGAGAAATTACATCAAACAGCTGGATAAGAATAACAGCATTTCCCTATAGGCTGAGGGCTCGAGGAGCTCGATAGTTGACCGAATCCGTGACTCCTGAGTTCTGGAAGTTAGTGGTCCACTTTTAGACATTTTCAGTGCCACACAGGCCTAATGCAGAGTGATTAACGCATGCCATGCTCCTCGACTGTACAACATTCAAATCCACGAACAATAAGGAATCAACTACCAGGCTGTGGTATTATGTTGTCCTTATGAAGGACATTTCACGCATTCAATTTAGCTACAGCCTAACAAAAAGTCATAGCTACGCCTGCTTTAATTTTATTGGCCGTAATAAACTGCAAGTAACAAGATGTGTTTCTGCCTACCAGTTCACTTTCCCACGAACAGACATTTTATTGACATGGAAAAACTCAGTAGAACAGGGAGGGGCCAGCTGAGGCTGTGGTTTCCATGGTGTTTCCCTCCATCCTCCTCTCTCTTCCATTCTGTCGTAACCGAGCAGTGTTTTTCTTGCATCATGAGCGTTAAGACTGCTGATGCATGCAGGAAAGGGGCAGGGCCCTGTCCCAACAGCCAATAAACTCCAATAAATAGCGGGCTGAACGAGGAGGGCAATGAGGGAACAGCTTTGTGACATCATTTACAGAGCGGGAGGTTGCTCTGAGGGGTGGGGCAGAGGGGCGGGGCTAGGGGCGGGACAGTCTCCCTCATCGCCCGTGCATAGGCCTGGATACACGTTTATAGTGGTGTCGGTCAAGGCGTTCCCGACGATTCCACGTCTCTGCTTCCAGCAACACTAGCTTTTGTCTGTGAAAAGGAGAAGGAAGAGCGTTAAATGTATACGAAATGGCGGATGTAGAGAATAAAAAGTAGGTCCAGCAGGACTGTACCTTTGTTCTCTTCGAAGGTGGTAGCTGCTTCCTCTGGGTGCCTTTGGCAAAGTTTGTTATATTTTGTTTCTATTTCCTAACAACAGGGAACACAGGAGAATTAAAACAAGACTGAAGACCAGCGACGGAGTATGAATATGACACTGATGAAGACGATGTTTCAGCTAACTGATATGTGACGAAGGATATCTGATTGAAAAATCTGACCTATATGTTACCCTTGCAATGCAGTACTATTTAACTACACACACTGGGCCTCATTTATTAAGCTAAATACTAACAAATTTGTTTGTAAGTAGTTCGTAAAAGTGTTTACACAAAAAATGTGGTATTCATGAAAGTTTTTTAGAGTTTATTTAGTTCGGAAAAAAGATCGCATTCTACGACATCCCATGAACATGTGCATATTTTACGTAAAAGAACATTTTGTTTTTGTTCTGTATTAAGGCTTTTAAAAATTGAATTACTACTATTTTAATAAGACAAACAAGGTAAAATTTAAACAATATCAAATGCACACGATTCATATTTAATATTTAGATAATTATAAAAATTACAATTATACTATTTTTTCAGATTTTTAACTTACTACAGCATTAGTCTAACAAATATCCATGCATTAGGTTAATGCAATTAGAGACATAATTTTAATTAATAGTGTGTTTCTATAAAAGGAAGTACCCCATGGGATTTGATACTTTAATGGTAATGGCTGAACTGTCGCTACAATGAAGTACATCCCGTACCCGCAGTGTGATAGAGCGCACTAACTAAAAGGTCACGGGATGTGGGGGTGGTACCCCATGAACGTATTCCACCACTGGTTCTAAACGAAGCCCCCAGTAATGATGCAGTCAACGCACATCAGCGCCTTATCATGCGTCTGTAAATTTGGCATGTATAACTCAAATTCAGTCTTTTTTTGTTTGTTCCAGTTTTAGTTTATTTTTTCCCCACATTTTGCAATGACTGTGATGTTTGCTGTAAACTCTAACTTATACTTCATACCGCACGACTGATGATACACTATTAACTTGATCTCTGACTTCTTTCCAAATCCTGGCCTTTTCAGGTGCTGTGACTCCGGTACTTGCACTACTAAATAAAAATGTCTGGTTAGCGTGCACTTGAGTTAAGATTACTTCTACCTCAGAGAAATTCCTTTTCTTCTTGCGTTTCCCTGTCATTTTGGCAATTTCGGCGGGTGTGCGTTTCCTTTTATGGTCTTTTGGGGGCGTCACTTTATGCAAATCAAATGTGTTGTGAACACGCTCGTGAATACGCAGGTGACTGATATTTATCAATGTACGCATGTGAATCCGAAGAAAATTGGCGTTTCCGACATGTTTGTAAATTAGGCGAAAATATTTTCTTCGGTTTAATTTACGAAAACATTTAAGCACATCTTTACTAAAACTGATAAATGAGGCCCACTGAATCAAGGCAAAATCCAAGAGGTTTTACAGTGATCAGTCAACAGGTCAAGTGCTGGTAAATTCAGGTCAGAGGTCAGGTCACCTTCAGGTGTTGCAGGTTGGCCTGGAGCAGACGCAGGTGGGTCATGACCTGCCGGCTGAGGTTGGGTCCTCCACTCTGCGAGGACGATGAGGAGAGGAGCTTCTTCAGGTCGATGCTGGAGTCCCCTGCAGATGTGGGCTCAACACTGCCGCCGCCCTGTGGGTCATCATCAGTACTGCTCTCTCCTGAGCCCCCGTAACCCTCCAGCACCATGTAACTGCCTGAGAAAGAGGAAAACAAAGAGACTATAATTTAATTATAAGACTATAATTTTGAAAAAAAAAAAAAAAATTGTTTTTTTATTTATAATTTAAAATTTTTAATTTAAGACTATATTTAATTTATTACAACCAGCCTGCCTGCCCCTACCCACCTGTTTTACAGGAGCCTTTTTATGTGTGTGCAGATTTGCATGTGCAATTCAGCCAAATTCAAACAAACAAAAACAAACAAAACCAACTGATCTTCTCACCGTAGTCCTCTGAAGCATCAAAGAAGCCTCTTCCTTCAGACAGCTGCTCCTGAGGGCTCTCCTCCCTGACCTCTGCAGCGTCCGTCCTGTCTGTTCCGTTCTCCACCGAGCCTCCGGGGGCAGCGCTCTCCTGTGGGCTCGGCGCCGAGACGGGCCTGGACCCTTTGCCCTGCTCTCTACTCCGGTCTCCGTCCTCCTGAGTGGCCATGTGATGGATCAGAAGCTGCTTCAGAGCGGCCACTGATACAGGGAAGGAGGGGGAGTGGTTTAAAAGAGGTTTAAAAGAGCAGTAAGAAAAGACTCCGGAGCTTAAATCTTTTCAGAACATGTGCTCTTCTCAGAGATGGAGCACTCACAGGTTTGGAGGGCTTCATCTGCCCTCAGTGGAGGCTCCTCTGTGGTGTCCAGGTCCTTCTCCTCGATGGCGATGGGTTGCCGCGAACGCTGCTTCATGAATGAGAGTCTGTCGACCAGTGTGGCCTCCAGGAACGCCTCCTCATCATCTTCCTCTTCCTCCTCCTCGAGGCCCTGGGGCAAGTTCTCCTCCTCGCCCTCATCCTCTGACTTGCTCTCGAATGGGTTGGTTCCGGTCGTGCGATCTGGCAAGGCGTCCGAGCATGAGGAGGTGTCTTTGTCTGGAGGACAGCAACACAAAGCCATATTTACTTCACCCAAACCTAACACAGTAACGCTAGGATAGAGATGTTATGCTAATGGACATGCCTGGAGACTGGGTGCTCCCGGTGGAGATGCGGTCTGGATCTTTGTTCATTTTCGGCACGCTGGTGTTCATCATCTCCACGGCATCTCGCTCACCGCTGTAGAGAGGCCCCACGTCAATCAACCAATCAAAGAAACATCACAATGCAGAGAGGCTACAGAGGCCTGACCATAATACACTACATTAGCTCAGGGCAGCTTATTCTTCCGTATACCATCACTGCACTCTTGGTATTAATTCTGAATTGTAAGCAGGTCCAACTCACTCGGCCTGGGGTAAAGGAATGATATTCAACTGCTTGGTCTTCATACAGTCTGCACTTTGGGTGATGAGGTCCTGCCACCTGGACAACCACAGAAACCACAGTGAAGCAAAAGTGCGTATCACAGAATCTCTCACTGCATCCATGAAAAATAACACGATCCACATACGCTTGCCCTGCCCATGGGGTCTGGAAGCTGTTGGAGGGGATCGGGGATTTGGGATCAAGCTATTAGGGCTCCTTCTGACTTTTCTTAACCGTCGAACACATCGGAGGTTTGTGGGTGAAGGATGTGTCATACAAATTCATAGCCTTCATGTCCACAGTTTTCTATTGACATCCTGGATGACTGATCTCCTCAGAGTAAAGCTAAGACTTTACTCTGGCAATTCCTAGATTTTGGCAATTCTGATCCTACCCAGGCTCTGGTCTCCAGGCAACCCCCCCCCCCCCCATTCCAACCTCCCACCTCCACCCCCCGTTCCCACTCGGCTGCACTTACGTCCTCTGCTCGGACACGGTCTGGGCCATCAGCTCGTAGATCTGCGCTCCGTTGTCCGACATGGACAGCACAAAGAAGGACTTGTTGTCTTTGTCTGCAAACAGCACACCAGAACAGTGAGTTGGCTCGGCTCTCTCTCTCCCAGCCATGGTCCTTGGGATAAACCCATAAGCCCAAGTGTTCCCACAGAAAGCCTTTAGTGATGCTGGGATTGCGAACAACGTGGCATTAATGTCGTAGGGGGGGCCTGTTGACAAATCGCATTTCTCCAAAGAGCAACACTTTGATACATTAGAAATGAGCTTTTAATCTCCACTCAAGAACATCTAAGCAGTCCAGTCCTCTGGGAGCCCTGCCAGTCCAGGTCTTTGACCTGTTTCAGCACCTCATACGCACTGGGACAGAACAAAAACCCGGAGTGGAGCGCACTCCCATTCCACTCCTTTTGGGGGCGCTGGTGGGGTTTTTTTGCGGCGGGCCTCACCGGTGGCCACGGAGCGCACCAGCACCGTGCTGAGCTTGATGATGGGGCTGAAGGTGTGCTTGGTGTCCGCAGAGCCTGCGAGGTTCTTGCTGTGACACTTCAGGATCAGCTTCTCGTCCTGCCTCTGCAGGAGCACCAGGATGTCCTCCAGAAGGAGTGTGTACAGCTCTGAACGGACACACACACACACACACACACACACACACAGTAAAGGAGCTGATTTTGCGTTCAACATTCATCTGCGTATAAGCTTTACACACACTTAATCGAATTAAGTGTCACGGATTCTGTTTTGTGTGGTTTGAAGAACTTGAGGCACGCTGACCGATGGTCTTGTCCTTGTTCACTTTCCAAGAGAGCGGACCTTCATGCACCATCCTCCTCTTGGTCAAGTCGAGGTTCTGCAGGGGAACAAGATGCTCGTTAGGAAACGATAATCTGAATAAAACACCCCACAAGCTGCTCGTTAGGAAACATTAATCTGAATAAAACATCCCACAAGCTGCTCATTAGGAAACGTTAATCTGAATAAAACACCCCACAAGCTGCTCGTTAGGAAACGTTAATCTGAATAAAACACCCCACAAGCTGCTCGTTAGGAAACATTAATCTGAATAAAACATCCCACAAGCTGCTCGTTAGGAAACATTAATCTGAATAAAACACCCCACAAGCTGCTCGTTAGGAAACGTTAATCTGAATAAAACACCCCACAAGCTGCTCGTTAGGAAACGTTAATCTGAATAAAACACCCCACAAGCTGCTCGTTAGGAAACATTAATCTGAATAAAACACCCCACAAGCTGCTCGTTAGGAAACATTAATCTGAATAAAACACCCCACAAGCTGCTCGTTAGGAAACGTTAATCTGAATAAAACACCCCACAAGCTGCTCGTTAGGAAACGTTAATCTGAATAAAACACCCCACAAGCTGCTCGTTACGAAACGTTAATCTGAATAAAACACCCCACAAGCTGCTCGTTAGGAAACGTTAATCTGAATAAAACACCCCACAAGCTGCTCGTTAGGAAACGTTAATCTGAATAAAACACCCCACAAGCTGCTCGTTAGGAAACGTTAATCTGAATAAAACACCCCACAAGCTGCTCGTTAGGAAACGTTAATCTGAATAAAACACCCCACAAGCTGCTCGTTAGGAAACGTTAATCTGAATAAAACACCCCACAAGCTGCTCGTTAGGAAACGTTAATCTGAATAAAACACCCCACAAGCTGCTCGTTAGGAAACGTTAATCTGAATAAAACACCCCACAAGCTGCTCGTTAGGAAACGTTAATCTGAATAAAACACCCCACAAGCTGCTCGTTAGGAAACGTTAATCTGAATAAAACACCCCACAAGCTGCTCGTTAGGAAACATTAATCTGAATAAAACACCCCACAAGCTGCTCGTTAGGAAACGTTAATCTGAATAAAACACCCCACAAGCTGCTTGTTAGGAAACGTTAATCTGAATAAAACACCCCACAAGCTGCTCGTTACGAAACGTTAATCTGAATAAAACACCCCACAAGCTGCTCGTTAGGAAACGTTAATCTGAATAAAACACCCCACAAGCTGCTCGTTAGGAAACGTTAATCTGAATAAAACACCCCACAAGCTGCTCGTTAGGAAACGTTAATCTGAATAAAACACCCCACAAGCTGCTCGTTAGGAAACGTTAATCTGAATAAAACATCCCACAAGCTGCCGAGGGAAGGAAAGGGGCCATGCCTTAAATTCAGCAATCATGGGATATTCGCTTTGCTTCAGCGAGGAGAGATCCAACCTTCTCTGGTAGTCCTCCAACCTCTGAGGAGCAAACACAAAACCCAAAGGGGCGGCTCAGTGAAGCTCTGTTCAGTGATGGCACGTAATTATAAAGGGCTGTGGTCTTCTCCCGAGCCCAGCGGGGAAAGAAGCGCTCACCTGTTTGTTCTCAGCCTCCTTCACTTCCTGGTTCACGTGGTTCAGAATGTTCCGGCAACACTCGGCAGCGAGCTTCACTTTACTCTTCTCCTCTGCGTCGCCTGAGGAGAAACGTGCACACGTGAACTTGGGGTTTGGCAGGGGACGGGTCAGGAGCGAGGGGGGCGTGTTGGGGGTGGGGCGGGGGGAGGAGTTAGAGGGGTTTGGTACCGGTGTATTTGGCGATGTTCTCCAGCAGGAGGGGGTATTTGGTGAGCCTCTGCATTTCCACAGGAATGATGTCCTTCAACTGGAGGCGCCGACACTGCCGGTTACTCTCCGCCTCCTGAAACGCATGCACACGTGAGCTAACTATGCTAACACATGAGCTAACTATGCTAACATGTGAGCTAACTATGCTAACTATGCCAACACGTGAGCTAACTATGCCAACACATGAGCTAACTATGCCAACACATGAGCTAACTATGCTAACATGTGAGCTAACACAGGAATGATGTCCTTCAACTGGAGGCACCGACACTGCCGGTTACTCTCCGCCTCCTGAAACGCGTGCACACGTGAGCTAACTATGCTAACACATGAGCTAACTATGCTAACACATGAGCTAACTATGCTAACATGTGAGCTAACTATGCTAACTATGCCAACACGTGAGCTAACTATGCTAACACGTGAGCTAACTATGCTAACATGTGAGCTAACACAGGAATGATGTCCTTCAACTGGAGGCGCCAACACTGCCGGTTATTCTCCGCCTATTGAAACACGTGCACACGTGACCTAACTATGCTAACACATGAGCTAACTATGCTAACTATGCCAACACGTGAGCTAACTATGCCAACACGTGAGCTAACTATGCCAACACGTGAGCTAACTATGCCAACACGTGAGCTAACTATGCCAACACGTGAGCTAACTATGCCAACACGTGAGCTAACTATGCTAACATGTGAGCTAACTATGCTAACATGTGAGCTAACTATGCTAACATGTGAGCTAACTATGCTAACATGTGAGCTAACTATGCTAACTCAGCAGCCTCCTTTCTTCTCGCAAATGCGCACCGTGTGTGTGTGTGTGTGTGTGCGCGCGCTGACTCCGACCTGCACAAAGGAGGCGAAGCGCTGGTCCTTCTTCTGTCTGCTCTTGATGAGCTCGAGGGAGAAGGGCTGGTTACTGCAGAAGGTGCCCGCCGCATGCTTGATCTTCTCTTCTTCTGCACCGCTGAACTGCAAACAGCAACACACACACACACACACACACACACACACACACACACACACACACACACACACACACACGTGACTTCAGCCTTTATTTACACTAGTACTAGTCACATTACTGCACAGCGATGGCTGGACTCCCTCACCCAGGACAGCAGGTCGTCTCCTATAAGGTCTATGACCGCTGCATCGTTCTTCTTCCGAACAGCCGCCATCTGCTCCATTATGGACGCTGGAGAGGGCAAGAGTCGGGTCACCACAGCAACAGAGCTTGCACCATGGCAACAGCCAGCGCTTACGTGCGTCACCTCCGAGCGTCTCTCCTGAACCGAGCGCGGCTTACCGTGGAGCAGGACGATCTCCTCCAGGTTGGTGAAGATGTTCTTCACGTCTGCGGCGGGCAGGATGGCCTCTCGGCTCAGCCTCTGGTAGAAGACGTTGTCCAGCACCTTCAGCATACGCAGATGGGCGCGCTCCGTGTAGAAGAGCTCTGGGGGGGATGATGGATACGCCTTAGAGATCTAAGAGTGGCTATCAGCAGTCGCGGATGTTTGGTGAATCACACACAGCTGATCAAAGGTCTGGGCGCACCTACTAGTACTTCATTTATCTATACTACTGTCCACATTATACATCTGTGAAACAGCACATTCATGTTGGAGTGGGTGGAAAGGCCTGTCGCATGTGACCCCTGTGCCCCGCCTGCACGCTGACCCTGTGATCCGCCTGCGCGCTGACCCTGTGACCCCTGTGCCCCGCCTGCACGCTGACCCTGTGACCCCTGTGCCCCGCCTGCACGCTGACCCTGTGACCCCTGTGTCCCGCCGGCGTGCTAACCCTGTGACCCCGTGGTCAAGGTACTGACCGTTAATGACCTCCTGCCTCTTGATCTCGTGGGGGGGCAGCAGGTCGAGGACGTCCCTGCTGACCAGCGTCTGCCAGTGGGGGGGGTCCAGTTCTGCCTCCACCTCGACAACCTGGTCATCCTCACTGTGGACCTCGCTCTGATCCATCTTACTACACACACACACACACACACACACACACACACACACACACACACACACACACAACCTGGTCATCCTCACTGTGGACCTCGCTCTGATCCATCTTACTACACACACACACACACACACATATACACACAACCTGGTCATCCTCACTGTGGACCTCGCTCTGATCCATCTTACTACACACACACACACACACACACACACACACACACACACACACACACACACACACACACACACACACACACACACACACACACACACACACACACACACACAACCTGGTCATCCTCACTGTGGACCTCGCTCTGATCCATCTTACTACACACACACACACACACACACACACCTATATATTCACACAACCTGGTCATCCTCACTGTGGACCTCGCTCTGATCCATCTTACTACACACACACACACACACACACACACACACACACACACACACACACACACACACACACACACACACATATATATTCACACAACCTGGTCATCCTCACTGTGGACCTCGCTCTGATCCATCTTACTACACACACACACACACACACACACACACACACACACACACACACACACATATATTCACACAACCTGGTCATCCTCACTGTGGACCTCGCTCTGATCCATCTTACTACACACACACACACATATATACACACAACCTGGTCATCCTCACTGTGGACCTCGCTCTGATCCATCTTACTACACACACACACACACACACACACACACACACACATATATATTCACACAACCTGGTCATCCTCACTGTGGACCTCGCTCTGATCCATCTTACTACACACACACACACACACACACACACACACACACACACACACATATACACACACAACCTGGTCATCCTCACTGTGGACCTCGCTCTGATCCATCTTACTACACACACACACACGCACGCGCACACATATACACACACGCACACATACATATACACACACACGCACACATACATATACACACACACGCACACATACATATACACACACGCACACATACATATACACACACACGCACACATACATATACACACACACGCACATATACACACACACGCACACATACATATACACACACACACACACACACGCACACACACACACACACGCACGCACACATACATATACACACACACACACACGCGCACGCACACATACATATACACACGCACGCACACATACATACACACACACACACACGCGCGCGCACGCACACATACACGCGCGTACGCACGCGCACACACGCACACACACGATACGTCAAGCAATCGTTTTCATTCAACGGTGCAACAGGGCAGCTGGCGGACAGACACGAGTCCTGCTGCGCCGTTTATTCACACACACACACACACACTGAACACATTTCACTCCGTCAACAACAACAAAAGGAGCTCCGTCATCAATCATCTCTCACGCCCACTCCACCTTCCTCCACCCTCCTCCTCCTCCACGGCCTGACACTGCTCACCTCCTGAGTGGCCGGGGTGTGCCTCCATCGAAGATCCTGCAAGGAACACCACACCACAGGTCAGCCGAATGCCCGAACCAATGCCTGAGATGTCCCTTTGTTCTGTGGATGGTGATTGGCCAACCTACTTGTCTGTATCAGACTCCTCCTCCTGAAGGTGTTCCACAGCGCCGGAGTTAAAGTCAAAGAGCGTGCCTGAGGAAGAGGAGTCCTGGCCTTCGCCGGGGGGAGCTCCCTCGCCGAGCCTCTGCGTCACGGAGGTGGGCGGTCCACCTGCATGGGGGGGAGGGGTGGGTGTGACTGTAGGAGTGAACCATCCGGACAGGACGGGGGGGGGGGGTAGATTCGAGGGGCAAGATGAGCTGGTCTCACCCGTGTCGGGCTCTCTGGGGCCACCGTCAGGCCCTTGGGCGGCGGGGGCGCTGAAGGGTGGCGAGGCCACCAGGGCGGGTTCTGGGGAGGCGGTAAGCGAGACAACCCCCCGAACGCGGGACGACGGCAGCAGCAGCGGGTCGGGGGGCTCGGCCGGTCCTGTGGCGGCCTGGGGGGGCTGCCTCTGTGGGCGGGGTTTGCTCTGCTCGAGGGCCTTGGTGACTGAGACAGACACAGAGGTGATCACTGCTTCTGAGGTTCACCAATCAGCCCTTCATTAATAGCAACAATCACAAAGAGATGGGAAATATTTCACGATGTGAACTGTAGTGTATTTAAAGAAAGGGTTCGGCACAGAAGTCATGTTCAACTCCTGGTCACCCCAGACAGGTACTTCCTCAAAACCCAACCAGGGCAGGATGCTGATCTCAGACCTGCTGCCACCATAATCCTCTGATCCTCCAACTTCATTACAGTACAATGCAACTGAACTCAGCACAGTTACTATTTTCAGAATTGATGGGGGTGTGTCCGGACGGGGGCGTGGCTTACGAGCGGCGGGGTCGTTCTTGCTGGGCCGGCCAAGGATGCTAGGGAAGCGAGGCTTTTTCACCTTCTCCTCGGCACCACCCGCACCACCGCCACCTCCATCCTTCTCCACCCGTGTGGTCCTCTGTTTGTGCTGGTGGAGAACAGAACAGAATGTGGGCACGGGCAGCCAGAACCGGCCAGAACCAGCAGGAACTGGCCATCAGCAGCGTAGGAAAGTGAAGGAAGCTTACCTTGAATTTGGGCAGGATGTTCATGCGCTTGGGTTTAGGTTCAAACCCCCGAGAGTCTTTCACTTTTACCCCAAGATGCTTCATGTAGGACAGGATGACGTACTGCATGTTGTTGCTGAGAGAGAGAGAGAGAGAGAGAGAGAGAGAGAGAGAGAAGGTCCCTGACCATCACCAACTTCAATATTCTACAGAACACAGACAATAATTAAACTAACAGACCATACAGAGACGTGTCAGGTAGTACACAAACAGTATTGAGCGCAATACTAAGACACTAATGATATTAAGATGGTCATTAGGTAGTCATCTCTGTCAATACAGGGCTACAGGGGAATAGACCTAAATTCACTTGGCATTCTGTATTCACTTTACGCAGGTAGAAATACGTAAGTGAAGAAGGAAAGAAAAAATGTTAGTTAAATTGTACTTCTCCCTTTTATCCAGCAGGGGGAGCACAAAGCTTCTTCTACTTTCCCCTCATAAGCAATTTTATGTTAAAGCTGGAGATGGTAGCCACTGTAGCTGGGGAAGTACGATATGCGGCTGTGTGGTAGCCACTGTGTTTTACAAGCGCACAAATCATCCTGCCACCTTCTACCACGCCCACCAACACGCCCGCCCGCCTGCCAACACGCCCGCCCACCCGCCAACACGCCCGCCCACCCATAAGTCCACCCAGGATTATACGTCATATGCCAGCGACTCGCTGGTATTTTGGTACGGATGTAACACAAAAAGCGAAGTGAATTCCCCTCACCACTTCTCCTCCTCTGTGGTCGACGACGGCACCCTGTGAAACACAAACACACACACACACACACACACACACACACACACACACACACACACACACACACAAGTTTAACTTCTCCTTTCTGTAAGGTACATATATATGGAGGTCTAGACTTTGTGTGGGTGTCTGAGGAGGAGTAGTACACACTAGTGTTGTCAAAAAAAATCGATATATCGATACGTATCGATACTGAACATTCTGAAACGGTACAATACTCGTTTCCCTTAAGTATCGATTCTTTTTACATAAAATGCGCTTTCGTTTGACCCACCCAAGCTGCCGTAATGCACAGGACAGTTTGTAATGTTAATATGGCAGCTAAAGCAAACGCAGTGCTGTTGGATCCGAAGCAGATACAGATGGAAAACCGAAGGACATGAACAAGCCCGTTTGCAAGCGGTGCTTTTGGAACATTTCAACGAAGGGCGCTAAAGCCTGGTTGAGTGACCATAGCGCTCGACTCCGCGCGCACCTCGCGCGAACCTCCGCGAGCGGTGGAGGCTTTATACTTTCCGCTTTGCAGTGTTGTCCGAAACTATATGTGGTAGTATAAAAGAAACACCCCTCAAAACAGGGGAATGAACACTTACCTGACGAATTTTAATGCTGCTTTGTGTTTCAGGTTTGAAAAGTGATGCAATTTAGGCTAAAGTACTTGAAAATGTTGAAATTGTAACTACTTCGTTTCACAACAAATATCTGTCTGACTGGACATTTTTCTTGTATTACATTAACAAATACGAGCCTCTTATAATTCCAGGATGAAACATGAGAGAACGTGAAGACGTTAAGAAAAATGCACGTTACATTATTACGTTAACTCTTGTAATTCCAGGACGAAACACGAGAGAACGTGAAGACGTTAAGATTGGGCGTTTTGAAAATAAACAACCATTAAATAATGTGATTAAAAGCGCAATATTTCGAATCATTTAGAGTATATGTATAAATATTTAACTTAATTAAGTTTAACGTGCTGGAAAATATTGGTACAAGCGCTTGAATTGAACCCTGCAAACATGACTTTGTTCATTGCGCTGAGGCGCGGTGCGCGCGAAGTTACAAAATTCGAGAGGTGCACGACCTCGCGTGCGCCGCGCTTCAGCGCGATGAACAAAGTCATGTTTGCAGGGTTCATACACCTTGTGGAATTCAAACACTTGTATGTCACTTTCAAGGTCCATTTCAATATTTCCCAGCACGAGCAAAGACACTTTGTCAGACGTTCAAAAGACGTCCACTGAAAAGCCAGAATGAAAGTTTTAGCGACGTCTTTTTTAAACGTCTATTACTGCCGTTCAGTTGCAGTTTTTGCACGTCCTGACATCCAATAAAGGTCCTAGTCAGACGTTCAGATAGAAAACTCGTCATAGACGTTCATGTTAAGTTAAAAGGTTAAGGTCCTAGTCACACTGTCAGATTTTGAACCAGTTTTGAACGTCCACCAGACATGCAAAAATGGGTCTGGACTGACCGACGTGATACAGACTTGATTTTAACGTCTTTCTGACGTTCGCTTTTTTATCACATTATTTAATGGTTGTTTATTTTCAAAACGCCCAATCGTAACGTCTTCACGTTCTCTCATGTTTCATCCTGGAATTACAAGATGCTGGTATTTAACACAAAATAACTGTTCAGTCAGACAGATATTTGTTGTGAAATGAAGTTACAATTTCAAGCATTTTCAAACACAAAGCAACATTCATTTGTTTGTTTATAAAAAAAAATAAAAAGGCTTTAAAACAGAAATTAGCACCGTATCTGACTTTGGTATCGAAAATGGTATCGAATTTCAATATTTTTTAAAGTATCGTATCGAAGTTGTAATTCTTAGTATCGTGACAAGCCTAGTACACACACACACACACACACACACACACACACACGAGTCTTCTACGGTGGCATGACTGCATGGTGTGTGTCACTGTGCTTGTCCTTCAGCTAGCTATGCGGGGGGGTCCCATCCCTTCACCCTCATGCCATGTCAACGCAGCGACCTCTGGACAAGTGGTCTCAACAGCCCCCCCCATACGGCAACGGCATAAAATCTGGCCACATTCACCAGGCTGTGGCCCTGGACTAGAGGAGCTACCCCACCCCCTCAAGAATGCAAGAGCACTGTGACCTCGGGAAGGTCATCGGGGGGGGGGGGGGGGGGTTCGTGAACAGCACATAATGTAAAGAATTCTCTACTGAATGAATGACAGCCTAGTCCACTACAAACCAGCGCGAGGGCGTAACTTTAGAATCCCTGAGCCAAGAACGAGCATGCAGGCACATGTAGAGGTGTGTGTGTGTGTGTGGGTGGCCACTCACAGCATGTCTTCCAGTTTGCCCATGATGTGTTCGGCACACGAGCGCTCTCTCTCCAGGGCCACGCGGTCACGCAGCCTCTCCGAGTCCAGACGGGTCAGCTCGCCCTCGGCCAGGGTCAGACCCATGCTGCGCTTCTGTCTGGAGACACACACGCATGTGCAGGTGCGCGCGCGCACACACACACACACACACACACACACACACACACACACACACACACACACACACACACTCTCTCTCTTTACTTATAAGGTGTACTTACCAGCTTACACACTCATACATGCAAGCATGTATACAATTTTGGAGAAATAGAGCATCCCACAAGCTGAAGTAAGTGAATGTATGTGTGTGTGTGTGTGTGTGTGTGTGACCAACCTGAAGTCTTCTAGGTGTTTCTGGATGTCAGGAAGCAATGATTCCTGTAGCTGCTGCACATACTGTCTTTGAATTTCCTCTGGGATGAGGTCAAGTCTTCTCCGATCTGCACACACGCACACACACGCACTATGATGATTCATAATACAAGGAGAAGAATACAGATTAAGACAGACTAAGGTTCATGCTCGTTATGTTTGACTAATAATTCCATCTTTCTATCACGCAGAGATAAGACAGAGGAGTCTGTGTTTAAGACAACTGGAACTTTCCCAGTCACACCCAGTCACACGCTGACTCACATCGTAAAAAAACTCTTATCGAGAGTGATGCAGTTATGACTCACTCACACACACACACACACACACACACACACACACACGATCAAGCTCACCCAGATCAGCTGAGATGGCGTCTGGCACTGCTACCTTCAAATGCTGTACGGAAACAAAACGAGGTGATCTGAGCCACATGGCCGTCCCACAGAGGTGTGTGTATGTATGTGTGTGTGTGTGTGTGTGTGTGTGTGTGTAGACGTGCGCGTAGCTGTGGATGAACCTGATGAGCGTGAGTGTGTGCGCGCACGTGTGCTCACCGCCGTTCGGTCCAAGAAGATCGTGTGAAAAAAAATGCGCCTGGTGTCTTTGGGGCTGCTGTGTTTGTAGAGCTCGACGTAGAGGTAACACAGCTGCAGGACACACACACACACAACGTTTTTTTTTCTACTCAGAAATGCCATAAGGCTATGCAGGTATCTTGTTTCTGATAGAAATAACTAAAGTTTTGTTTTTAACACTAGGGTTAGTAAAGGATTACAATTTTTTTTAAGTATTATACATTTTTTTAATTATAATTTTAATTTCTTGATTCATTTTTGAAGCGGACGCTTGGGAAATCCTTCAGAGGCTTCCAGCATCTGGGATTCGTTAACTTGGAGCTACACATTTCATCAGGTACATTTGGTAGGATCACACAAATCTGGCCAATATCATATTATGAATCCAAAATGGCCCGTTCTCAGGGCGAGGGGCGTTTAAATCCGGTGGGGGGGCGCGGGGGGTCGTACCAGAGGCGCAGGGTCGAACTGGAACTGCGAGAGGACGTGGTGTAGGAAGGCAGCGAGGTGAGCAGGCCGGGACTTCAACAGTTCCACGCTCTGAAAACAGCTACACTGACCATTCATCTACAGACGAGGGTGTGTGAGGGACGGAGGAAGAAGGAGAAGATGGAGAGAGGTGGTGTGAGGGGACGTCAGAAGGGTGGGGAGGGAGAGAGGACACAGTATCGGTCATCGCATAGGACTGAGGACATCTCCAACAGGCAAGACAGAGGACGTACCCACAGACGAGGTTTGTCAAACGTGTCAGAAGTGCTGTGCGGATATAACCGAACCCTCACCTGCTCCTGCTCCGTGTCAAAGTCGTCGTCCTCAGCACCAATGATGTGTGGCGGCAGGCGGGAGGAGGGGCTCCCCACACTGGACTGGGAGTTGGAGTCCTGCTGAAGCAGCAGGCCCATGGGTTAGCGGCAGCACAGAACTACAAATTCGACAGGTGAGGCCGAAGCAAAGGCACGCGCTCACCAGGTCGGCGGGGTCGTCGGCGTCGGGGGAGGGGCAGGAGTTGAGGCTGTCCCGTGGCGTGGTCTTTGGGCTGTGACACAGGGTCTCTCTTTGGTACGGGCTATCTGGGACAGGACTTGTGGTGACCTGGGGGCGTAGCAATGCTGTGTTAGCGGGCGCTGGGTTAGCGGGCCGGGTTAGCCGCCCCTGGGTTAGCGGGCGCCGTGTTAGCGGGAGTCGTGTTAGCGGCAGCTGCTCACCGGTGTGAGGGCGTTGTTGCTCCAGGGTGAGTCTGTGCTAGAGTCAGGCTGCCACGTCAAAAGGGCGTCCATGTCACCTAATCCACCGCCATACTCCACCTCTCCTTCTAATAGCCTTGGAGAGAGGGAGCCATCCTGCAGGAACACCACACACACACACTCTCTATAGTACTGCGGGACTGTAAAACTGACCAGAATAACGGTCAGCTCAGGTAAACCAGTGTGTGTGTGTGTGTGTGTGTGTGTGTGTAAACCTACCTGTGCAGACCCGAGGGCCTTGCAGAGTGGACTCTGGAGCAGGAGAAGGTTCCTCTGGGCTTCCTGGATGTCCTTCAGTAGTTTGGTGGTGGGGTTCCTGCTGTACTCCTCCTTCATAGCCTGACATCCACACACACGACGGGGATGTGAGAATCTGTGTGTGTGTGTGTGTGTGTGTGTGTGTTCACAAGCAACACAGACATAAACAAACTGCAAGGTGTCTCAAATGGCAAAAATAGTTCTGTGTTTGCACCGGTGCTTTCTCTCCGTAAGCACACGGGCCATCTGCTCTGTCCAAACCAAACCGTGCGTCAGGTTCTGGGTCCGCTGCAGCGGATCAACACCGACCTGCAAATCCTGCTGCGCCTTGGTCAGCATGGTCTGAAGGATGTCGACCTTGGGACTGCTGGCTGGGTTCTTCTCCTCCTGGGAGGTACAGACACACCGAACCAAGCAAGAGAAGCCCGATCAGCCACTGACCGCCGCTCCACAGACAATACGGGCAGGATATGTTCAGAAGTGGGAGGTACAGACAGATTTGGGAGGTACATGGGAGAGAGAGAGAGATGGGTGGAGGTAAAGAAAGAGCGTCCTCACCCATACAGGCGGAGGGGAGGTGACGCGGTCCGAGGGCCTGCTGGAGGAGGGGGTGGAGCAGTCGGAGGCCGGGGGGCCAGGCGAGTGCGGGGAGCTAAGGGTGGAGAGGGGGCCGCCCTCGCCCTCCGACAGGGGGATGTGGGCCAGGCCCGGGGGTCTCCCCAACACCGTCAGGGCTACGTAGGAGCCCGCTGCAACCGAGCAGAGACACACCACCACACAACTCAGCTGAGCAGACCACCGTTCAGACACTGCAGCTCACGCAGCATTAAAAACCCTCCGACACTTAAGGTCAGACGTGAGGAGAGGTGATCGTTTCTCCATGGTCCAGCAGTACGTGGTTGCTGTGGTGACAGGGTACTTACATTTTATGAGCTCCACAACTTCTACATGATTCGAGTGCGTTACTAATGTTCCATTGACCTGTAGAGGGCAAATGTAAAACGAGACATTTAAAAAGGTGGCTCGTTTTGGCCCGAGTGCCAAGAGAGGTCTAAGCAAGCCAAGGCAAACGGGTGAAAAGACACACACACTACAGTTCATGAGAGCTGCACTGAGCATCATGTCTCCACCGATGTCACAACGTCAGCCTGAGTGACACCAGAGGTCAGTGTGCAAATGAGGTCTGAAGAACCATGACTAGTCTCAGATCAGTCCCTGTTGGATCAGGTCTCTGAAGAACCATGACTAGTCTCAGATCAGTCCCTGTTGGATCAGGTCTCTGAAGAACCATGACTAGTCTCAGATCAGTCCCTGTTGGATCAGGTCTCTGAAGAACCATGACTAGTCTCAGATCAGTCCCTGTTGGATCACTGTATTTACACAATTCTCACAAGAGTTTAAATTATTTTAGAAAAAAAAAATTCATACAGGCCACACCAATGGGTCGGCTGTGTTCTTAGTACATCTCACAGAATATCATGACTCATTGTGTAGAAATCAGTAGTTCAACACTGGCAATTTACTAAACGTGGCATTCTACAGTTGGCCAGAAGGGGGAGCACTGGTGACCCCCTCCAAACACAGCAGATATCTTGCTTGGTTTGCCTGCACTCTGGGCTTGTCTCACACACACTTACAGCAGACAGTCACTCGTGGAGCCCTGCATGTCTGTGCACACAGAACTGGGTCCAAGTCTCGGTAGCTCAATGTTATGCAACAGGGCTGCCTATTACACTATGCGGTCCAGTCCCCACGCGGTCCAGTCCCCACACGGTCCAGTCCCCACGCGGTCCAGTCCCCACGCGGTCCAGTCCCCACGCGGTCCAGTCCCCACTCATAAGCAGAAAGTCTTACCTTAATTATTCTATCGCCAGTCTGAACACCTGCTCTCATGGCGGCTCCATCTGTCAGTACAGGACGGAGAGAAGGAGTGAGACATACAGGAGAGAGAGAGACATACAGGAGAGAGAGAGAGAGAAAGAGTGAGACATGCAGGAGAGAGAGACAGACATACAGGAGAGAGAGAGAGTGAGACATACAGGAGAGAGAGAGAGAGAGAGAGAGAGAGAAAGAGTGAGACATGCAGGAGAGAGAGACAGACATACAGGAGAGAGAGAGAGAGAGAGAGAGAGAGAGAGAGAGAGACATGCAGGAGAGAGAGAGAAGGAATGATACATACAGGAGAGAGAGAGAGAAAGAGTGAGACATGCAGGAGAGAGAGAGGAGTGAGACATTTGGTGCAGCAGTATCCAGATTACTGGAAAAGAAAACACAAAAATCTAAAAGAAATGATCAGATGGATAACAGCAGGGTGTTTTCACACATCAGGTGAAGTGTGTGTGTGTGTGTGTGTGTGTGTGTGTGTGTGTGTGTGTGTGTGTGTGTCCACAGTACACACTACTGAGAAACTGCCAGTAGGATCTGGCTGTTACCTTCTTTGACGAGCTGTACAAATACAGGGTTATCTCCGCTCACCGTCAGCCCAAAGCCATTCTCATCTTTCTGGATGATAACACACCGCTGAACGAGCCCTGGGTAGGGAGGGAGGGAGAGAGGGATGGAGGGAGGGAGGGAGAGACAGAGCATATTAGTGGAGTGTGGCTGTTAAGGTGTCAGGTAAAGTCACCATCTTAGTCGACAGTATGGAGATTGGTGGAGAAAATGAGGTCAGAAGTGTCTCCCCACAAGCACCTGAGCACCAGCCCACAGCCTTCCCATTACAGAACGCACCCCAGGCCTGCCACACACACCCCCCCCCCACACACACACACACACCTCCCCACACACACACAGCTAGCCCATTGTGCTCCAGTGGAGTAGGTAGAGCTTTACGAACGTAGCAGTGAACAAGGTGGCCCTGAGCACGTCTCGTCAACACTTAACACACTGCAACATTTCATAATACACACAAGCTCATGCAATATCACTGCACAATAGGAGCTGATTTAAAGGACGTCTTTGCCCTGTGACCACAGATCCAAACATGTGCACAAGAGACTTGTGGAGCTACGCATGTTAATCCGAGCCGTCGGTTTCGTAGGTCCCTCTACGATATCGCTATGGCAATGGGCCATCTTTCTTGGGAAGGTTTCGGTACTGAGATTCACGTGAATGATGGTAACTTGTTTGCTGCAAAACTGTACACTTCCATTGGCATCTTTCATGAAAAGGCATGTGTAGGTGTTGTAAATGCATACATCAGGTTGGGTAGCATTCATAACTGCTTGCAGAAAAGGTAATTATGTGTTCACTAGCAGCATAAATGTAAAATAAACCTGTCAAAACCGTCAGACCCTGTCAGAACGAGAGGAGTCACAGGAGAGGACACACCTGGTCACCGGGACCCACAGGAGGACAGGACTCTGGTATGAATAAGTCAGCTAATTTCAGAACACTGCCACTGACAACTAGCGCCTAGCAGTTAGCCACTAGTGCCAGCTCCGGGCGAGATCCAGCATTCAGGCTGTAGCTGCTGTCTATTCTTACTTAAATCCATTCTCATTCCCAAAGTGCAGAGAGACGTCCCACGCTCAGGAAATCAATAAGTGAGGGGGATAAAGTGCTACCTCGTGCTAATGTAAGTCTGAAGTAGTATACTGGGCAGTATACCGGTTCGCATCGAAAACCGGTGTTTATTTTTGTTATCATAAGAATTTTTCATAAACTGGCCACACCAGTTTAAATAACCTTCACGTGTCTGTAATGCAGCATGGTCGTTAATCGTTTCTCACGGGACGCTTTTTATTGCTGCGCCGCTAAGCACAGAAAACGAGGGACGTTCTGAACCACAAATTCTACCAAACATTGAAGTAAAAGATGATGCCCCAAAGGAACTTTTGCCAAAGACAAAGAAAGGAGCCGTGTCTGTTGTCAGGAAGTACCGGATTTTCTCGACTATACAGCGCACCTCAATATAAGCCGCACCTACAAAGTTTTTTTTTTTTTTTTTATGGAAAATGTTGTATAAGCCACACCAGGCTAAAAGCCGCATATATCTACTGAACCGAATACATTTAACCGAACTGATCAGTTTCTGAACGGTGCCTGTAGCATTTAACATGCAACAGTTTTGACTTTCAGCCGGTGTTGTGCCGAATTCCGAATCCCCTGTTTATCCGCATAAATATGCTACAGAAGATTTATAGAAACATTTATGTTTCTATGCATAAATAAGAGGTAGCCTTTAATTATCCATCACAGAAAACGGTATAATCTATGTCCAAAGCCACACTGGCTCAAGGGTGTTAATTATTTTAAATAAAAAACACACTGGCTATACCGAAGTACACCTCTGACCACGACTTCACAGGATTACAGTCTAAATATCTAGTTAGGACAAAACTAGAGTGCTCAATGAACTAAGTTATAGTCCCTGTAACTCCCGAATATCATCTGTAGCGTCTTTATGCGTGTGCAAACGAGGGGAGTTGGAATTTGGCACAACACGTTCGTTTAAAAAAAAAAATCTCCGTCATGCCTGAAACCATGAAACCGATATAATTTTGAAAAATACCGTGATACAGAATTTTGGTCATACCGCCCAGCACTAGTCAGAAGGATTCAATGCCAAGGCAGTACGGTTTCTGTCTAATTGGTCTTGCATAATTCTAATGCGGGTTTCTTCCCAAAAGCCTCACAGAGGTGTTAGTATGGTTTCCGTCTAATCTAGAAGGATTACACCAGCACGGTCGTATGATGCAGATCCGTGAGGAGGCTGGTCAACACGGGGGACTTCCAGCTGGTACTCATGACTGACCTCTGACCACTTGCACCACTTTGACCAGTTACGAAGAAGGAAGTAGATCAGTTGGGATTCTGTAATGTCTTCAGGCTGACCTGGCCCATTAGCTTCCAAACGTTATGTCCTTGTTTGGGGGGGGGGGGGGGGGGGGGGGCGCAGTGTGGGAAGGCTGACAGGCAAATTGAAAGGAAACACCACACACACACACACACACATACGATCACACCCCCCTATGGCACCAGCCTTCGGTGAAGTCTTACCACACGACTCGGGCCTTCTCTCTGCCACTACACTCTGCACAGGGAGTTCTGGCAACAGGTCACACATGGGACACACACACACACACACACACACACACACACACACACACACACACACACACACACACACACACACACACACACACACACACACACACACACAGGTGGAGAAAATAAAAATGTGAACAGAATGAATGGATATACTAAAAGAGAACATGGTGGTTCCTAGATGTTGGGATTTAAAGGAGATTGCGTTTGAGATGAGGAGCAATGCTGGTTAAAGTGATGCTCTATAAAGTCAAGAGTAAAAGCATGAAAACGAATGAACCAATCCCAAGCTTCACATACTCGTGCTACAGAGTTCTGGGCTCTCCATGAGCAGTACGCTTTCAACATACTTACTACGTACACACAAAACATACCGGCGTCAGAGCAGTGATGACACCCCGAGTTGTCACTGGTGGTTCCGCCCCTTCAGTTCTAGCTACGTTTGCTATGCGTGTTGCTATTTCGGTGGCTGGCTTCCGACAAGACATCCCGAAATTACGGCACAGTTATGAGGAGGCGGAGACAACGCCATGGCAACACGGAGACAGGCTTGTCGAATAATCCCCTAACCAGATTCCTGGGCATCAGTCATCAAGCTACCAGCGTCAATAAAGCCACCTGCCTGCAAACTGCATGCTGAAAGAGACCCTGGCCATTAACCCATAGTGCTCATTCATTTGTACTTAATCTACATTAAATTTTAACTGAAATCAACTGGGAGATTATGAAGCAATTCAGTGACAAGATAATATGTGTTGCAATACTAAATAAACTCTCCAAAATGCATTAACCACCAAGTTCAGAACATAACGCCCTAATCGTCTTAATTTTTTAGTCTTTCCTCAGACCACTTAAGCATGCAATTTCCTTTAATCTCTTTGCTAACATGACTATGTTTATTTCACAACCCAAGCAAGAGTAAAGAAACCAGCAGTGATCTCGTTCTCCTGCAGTCGTGTCTCACAGCACTGAGACCTCGTGAGACGAGCACATCCCTGCTGCACTAGAGTCCCAACAACAGTAATGACCAGTGTGAACGCTCGATCCATGCTCAGAAAAGTAAAAAATCAGTTCAGAAACAAACAGGTCATACAGGTATGATCAGCACGAGGGGGAGGAGAGGCAGTCTGGGTATCGTAAGCCTCCCTCGTCCGTTTGCCCTCCCGGCCTTGGGGAATAGAGCGGAGCGCATGTCTGGGTCATGTGACGGGCCACCCTGGGCTCCCGGACTCTTACCTGTGGGGTCAAACTCGTGGGACAGGGGCGTCGACACCTTGTCACTCTTAGGTTTCTTGTCTGGGGGGTGGTCCTTGTTGATAATACCTCCGGTTCTATATGTGCACACACACCCATTAACACACAAGCATTTCATCTCAGCTGCAGCTGAATAACCTCTATATCAGTGGAGAAACAATTTCAGAATCATTAGTTTCAGTCCAGCGCTGCAGAGCTCTTGGGAAGTCATGAAGAACTGAGGAATTAGCGCGTCACATTATAATCCTGAGCAGCTGTGTCTGCCGTATCTCTACATCAGTGTTGTGTCTAGCCGTGCTGTGACTCAACCTGCTCCGTCTACGGAGCGGGCCCCAGCGGGCGTGGCCCCAAGTGGGCGCTACTCTGTGCGCGAGAGGCCAGGGAACGCTGGGAAGAATCCGGCCGGGACTCACCTCGCTGGTTTTTTGGGAAACCTGCAAGACAGAAAGAAAGTTTGTTAGCACAGCGAGACAACCAGCAGCATGCATCATGGGAAAATGACATCACTGTCTGGGGCGGGACACGAAGGTGATGGCTGAGGCAGAGAGCATTTCCTGTCCCTGTCTCCCGCCCTTATGCCAAGGCCACCACACGTAACACTGCTGAACCGGGCGAGCAAGTTCACGAGGCTTTGTTAGGGTTTCCAGACGGTGTGTGTACTGACCTGGCATAAGTGATGCGAGCTCCGACACTCAGACCTTTTAATCACCTACCTATTCATCCTGCTCTCCCTGTTGTCAGACCTTGGGATTAATCAGTCACATGCGGTGCAAACATGTTTGAGCACTGCATACCATACCTTAAGACCCAGGAAATGCACTCACAAAAATGGTCACAAAAACATTCGTGAGTGGCTTGAATGGCGAGTGTGGTTTTAAAGTCACGAGTGTGAACAATGCCGCCCTCGTGAACGCCACGCCGGAATGGTGACTTATGGGTTTGCATGTGCGCTACGTGTATCGCTGCACTCGACACACAGCTAGGTCTTTGTGTCGTCTTCCTATGTAGCATATGACAACAGTGTGCGTCCATCTGCTCAGGCGACTGTGAGGAGGCCTGACCACCACAGGAACAGGGCTTATTTCGGGACATACTTAGACTGCGACACTTTTGCGCTGCTAGCATCGGTTGCTATATGATCACCACAGATCACTGTTAATGCCAGAGATTTTATAAAAGGGAAAACGAGGTGTGAAAAATCTAACCACAGTGATGCATTGGGGCGTAATTTATAAGCCCAGCCCCAAAGCAGGACAGGGATAATGAAGAATGCTTCACTCAACAACAAACACGCTCCTAAGCGGAACACATTGTATTATATCTTTCGGCGATATGATACCGCTGACATCAGTATCGCGATACCGATTACCACACAATATATTGACCGGCCAGAGAAGCCAGCTATCTAATCAATAGACTGCAGGAATGCTGGTCCTTAGCTACAGCTCCTGTGTGTGCTTGCGGAGAACTGGAGGAGCGCTCTCTACAGAAATAGCTCAGACTTCTTGCCCCCACCCCTAGCCCTCTTCCCCTACCCCGCCCCAGCCGCCCCACGCCCCTCCTCCCCGCCGCTCCTTCCGTGGGTGGCTTTTGTTTTTGTTGCTGTTCCTTCCCCTGCACAATGAAGGCCCGCGCGGGGAAACAATGGCTCTCGCGTCAGGGCCGGCCCACTCCACAGCGGGTCTGCGGGCCCGATTCCCGGAAACAGAGAGGGCTTCTGGCAGCCAGGCCGGCTTCCTGAATGTGTGAATGGGGAGGGGAGGGGTGGGTTGGGGGGGTTTGGATGTGCCGCAGAGAAAGCAGGGGGCAGGATTTGGCCAAAATAAAATTCTCAGGCTCCCTCTCTCTTTCCCCTCTGTGTCTCTTCCTCTTTTTTCCCCCTCTGTGTCTCTCCCTCTTTTTTCCCCTCTGTGTATCTCCCTCTCTCTCTCTTTCCCCTCTGTGTATCTCCCTCTCTCTCTCTCTCTCTTTCCCCTCTGTGTATCTCCCTCTCTCTCTCTTTCCCCTCTGTGTCTCTCCCTCTCTCCCCGCGATATTTTTTTATTTTTTAGAGGCAGAAGCAAACATTTGCAGCCGAGGCCAGTTCTTCCCAAAAGTCAAGAAGAGACGATCGAGGAACTGTGCACGGGGAAGCTGTTGATCTACAAAAGATCCAGAAGGTCTTAAAAGCTCCTTATCGATTGGCTGTTTGGGAGTCATGTGACAAAGAGGGAGGGGAGGACAGTGGCTGAGATCCACTCCATCGCCTTTGTGTTTGTGGGGGGGGCAATCACCTTGAGGGCACTATGGAAACAGGAAGGGCTTATATTCTTATGCAGAGAGGATTATGGAGCAAAGGCTTCTGGGAGAGGAAGGCAAAGGGGGGAGAAGAGGGGCAGGAGGGCAGGGGAGGGGCGTAAGGCAGAACTGTACAGGACAACGGTGGCAATTTCATTAGAAGCACCTATGCGCACGATTGTATACGAACAAGTTCTCACGCCTGGACACGTCGACACCAGGGGAACCAAGCGCGTTTCTCCCACTGTAGGTCGCCACTTTAGAAAAGTGTAATCACACTCCTAGCGGCTCCTCGGCTCACGTGAAAACACGTTACAAATAATAAATGAATAAATAGATGTCTTGGTTCACCACTGTTTTTCCATAGATGACCTTATCGGTATGAATGATGTGTTCTGTAAGGTAGTGAAGCGTTTTGACTAGCTAGACAGTATTCATAAGGCCTCAGAGGCCACCGTCTGGCTAGCCAGAAAGGAACGGCTATCAGCTGCTTCATCTAAACCCAGGAAATAAGCAATCTGGGAAGGCAGGAGGTGGGAGATTCCTCCCAGCCAATCAGCGCCGCACAGCTAAGGTCAACGTGAAATGTTGACAACGTTGAAAATAAAAAAAAAACGGGGCACAAAAATGGATTTACAAATTCAATGATTGAAGATGCTTCCTCCACAAGACAGGGCATCCATTATATCTATAGAAGGCATTCCTCACAAATCCATCCAATCAACCAAATCCATAAACAAATATTCACTTTTATACCATATCCATAACTGTGTTTTTGGCACAGCCAGTTATTTATACCGGGTGTACTTTATTACAGACCTGTAATACACTGCCAAATGTCAAATACAGGAAGAAACACGAACACGATGGTGTGCTCAGCGTAGACCGCCACTGGTGGATTACCGAGATCAGGGTTTTTGGTGTTAATTGAAACGATTTGGGAACTCTTGCCTTTCCTAAACTCTTAAGCTTGTTAGTATGAGACCCAGATGCAAATCCCAAGTGTGGTAAGAGACAACCAGGTGCAGATTGGAATATTCAAAACATGCAGACTGCTGACGCCCCGTCTAAGGGCCATTACGGATAGAAACACTACAACTAAGAAAACATCAGAACTCTTCTTCACTTTGATTAGGCAAAAGGGGGAGAAACAGTATTTTGCACAGACCAGTTTCAACCATTAGGCAGTAAATTAGCTTTCAAGTCAAGGCCTTGTGACTCCCAGCTGCCTGGATCCACGAAAATGTTCATTCTGTCCAAAAACCCACGCCAGACCGTAAAAAAAAGCTCACGTTTATGAGGCTCTGGGCTTTCAGACAGCTACAACAGCAGGACGAGACCTGAACTGATCACTTCAAAAGGGCTTGTCTCATACATTACATAGGAGTCACATCATCTTTTTTCACCCCTCCATTCCCTTCTCTCTCTCTCTCCCTCCCTCCCTCTTCTGGGGCCGAGGCCCCGGAGGGAGGTGACACCATCACTCCTTCCACCCCAATAAGTCTGATGAGGGAAAGCACCCCCCTCCCCCCAGAGACGTACATTTCTTCACGCTATGCTGTCCACTCACGTTTTATTATTCCGGAGAGGGGCAGGCTGGGCAGTGGGAGCTTTGTGTCAAACACACACACACACACACACACACACACACACACACACACACACACACACACTTTAAATAGCAGAAGGATCCAGCTTGTTCGGAATATACCTCTAGGGATGAATTATGGTGCAAGCTTAGAACATTTCCATTAGGGAAAAGCCTCACCAAGACCCCACGAACCCCCCCCCCCCCCACCCCCATCCGACCAAACCCCGCCCCCACCGAGGAGCAACAGCAAATCAAAGCTCATGGCATGAAGCTAGTGCTCTTGACACTCATGCCATTAGCAGTGGGCCACATGCCAAACAACAAAGCAGAGAAACACTGAGACAAATTCTGCTGCAAACCATTTGATTAAAGCCCTCCAGAGGCTGCAGGTCGTGATCTTGAACTATCGGGATCTTATTTGAATTTTAAAGTGTTGGGTCACACATGACGTGAAACCTTTCAACAAGCTCATCTTAAGGCGCTTCGCCCGCACCACTGAAATGATTCTGTTCCACCGCTGTGAGCTGAAGCAAATAAACCTGAATCACACTTCACTTCTGCTCAGATGGAGAGGAGACGGAAGAGTTCCTCCTGGGTCCCACACAAGACGGAAGAGTTCCTCCTGGATCCCACACAAGACGGAAGAGTTCCTCCTGGATCCCACACAAGACGGAAGAGTTCCTCCTGGATCCCACACAAGACGGAAGAGTTCCTCCTGGATCCCACACAAGACGGAAGAGTTCCTCCTGGATCCCACACAAGACGGAAGAGTTCCTCCTGGATCCCACACAAGATGGAAGAGTTCCTCCTGGATCCCACACAAGACGGAAGAGTTCCTCCTCGTAAAAACTTCATTCTTCCACCTGCGCAATATAGCAAAGATCCGGCGATGCCTCTCTCAGTCTGCTGCTGAGCGCCTCATTCATGCTTTCATTTCAAGCAGGCTAGACTACTGCAATTCACTATTGGCTGGTATTAGTTCTTCCTCTGTTCATAGGCTTCAAATGGTCCACAACTCTGCTGCTCGTCTCCTCACTTTCACCCGTATGCATGATCACATTACACCTGTTACACATTATACATTACCTGTTCTCCAGTATCTTCACTGGCTCCCTGTTAGATACCGGATTCAATTCAAGATTCTCTTATTGACCTATAAGGCTCTAAACAACATGGCTCCTCCTTATCCGTCTGACCTTCTACTTCCCTACAGACATTCTAGATCTCTTAGATCTTCTACTGTTGGACTTCTAAATGTACCATCATCCAAACTTTGTAGCTTTGGTAATCAGGCTTTTTTCCAGACTCGCTCCTCGACTGTGGAACCCCCTTCCAACTGTGATCAAACAGTCTCCCTCTCTTTCCACATTTAAATCTAAACTTAAGACTCACCTCTGCTCTCTCTCCTATGATCTCCCTGCTCCATAATTGTCTTTGTACTGTATTGTTTGTTTTGTATTATATGTTTCTGTCTTCCTTATGTATTGTAAGCGTCTTTGGTTTTTATATAAAAATAGTATGTAAAAAAAAAAAAGTATTATTATTTTTACACCCACCTTTATTTTTATTTATTTTTTTTAATAAGCACCAAAAAAACTGAATGGAAAAGACAAAAATATCACACAAATGTCACAAAATATCCTTTTACACAATGACACAATAAAAAAAAACATATTCAGCTGCAAGTCAAATGGTTTTTGGATCCTCCTGATTTAGCACTTTTGTAAGTCGCTCTGGATAAGAGTGTCTGCTAAATGCTGTAAATGTAAATGATCTGTCCAAGCTGAGGACCCCCATACTTCACACAACTGGCCGGCTTGTATAACGCAATGGCAATTCTCTGATTGGTTGGCCAGTGACAACGACTGCCTCCAATCATGTTGCACAAATTTTTTTTTACATTGATTTTAACTTTCTGAAACGCCCAATTCAAAGCCTGTTGCAATAAGAGCTCTGGACCATGTTCTCCCAGAATGCCTGGCGCATTTGTGCTACAAAATGCAAGGTGGACATACAGAGAAACATGAAATGATGGCAAACGGCTAAAAAAAAAAAAAACATTTGCCGTTAATCTCTCCAAAACCTCATTTGCGTCGATGCATATAGTGGCATCCAGAAGCTATGCACGAGATCCTTCACCCAATCCCGGTTCACCATCTAAAGCAGGGGTGCTCATTACGTCGATCGCGATCGACCGGTCGATCGCGAAGGAACTGTCGGTCGATCGCGAAGGAATGTGCGTAGATCGCGTCACATAAAATAGTAGTAGATGAATCGCACATCTGCACTGACGGTTGTATTTTGATTGACATTCACGGCAGCCAATCTGCAATCCACTCAACAAATTACGTTCGCCACCCCCCCCCCCCCCCCCCCCCCCGCTCAACAAATTACGTTCGCCGCCACCCCCGGTAGATCTTTCTGACTGGGTCATCTTATAAGTAGCTCGCAAGCTGAAAACAGTGGGCACCCCTGATCTAAAGTGTCTTGGCATGACTGCGGCGCGCATGGAAAAGCAGCTTAATTCATATTTTCTTCTTCCGAGTTTTCGTAAATGGACACCAGGCCGGAGACGGAGTGTGAGAGAGACAGTGAGGAGGGCCCAGAGCCATCGTCCAGCTCAGCTGCCGTTGCCCATCTGCCCAGGAGTTCGGACGCAACACGATCTTCCTGAGCCGTGAGAACTTTTCACGCTTTGGGAAATCTTTACAGTATTGCAGTCTTTGTGGCATTTACAGACACTGTCGTCCCCATGATATATATGCAGCAAACCGTAACAAGCATGGTACAATATAAGCTCATTTCCTAACTAAGCTAAATTAACATGTTTCTGCTGTTTCCCTGGGGCTCAACCACACAAGCATTGATTTCACAATGAGGGGGCTTGTTACCACTGTCTGAAATCAAAGGTTCTGTGACATTAGTGCTTTCTCACTCTGAAAACACTCCTCAGATTTAAAAAATTTTAGGACAACAGGACATCTGGACACCTCTCCGGAAGAGTTTGGGAGGACTGCTGGCTCCTCCCCTCAGACAGAACCTCCTCAGTGTTTCATAGCCCAGAGCCCTCCCCTCAGACAGAACCTCCTGTTTAGGAGTCCGGTGTTAAACTTGGAAGCACATGAAAACCAGTAGATTCCATTGAGGAAAGCTGCATTTCTTGAAACTCTGTTTAAGAGTGTAGCTGTATGTTAAAGGGGAAATTTCTGCATAATTCACTGACTGAGCTCTAAATTCTAACAACAGAAATCTGTTGTCAGAAACCTTTTGTCAAAACTGTCACCAAACAGTCTCTTAGGTGTCAGGGAATTTGTTCAGAATTTTGTCTAAGTACCTTCTGGGATGCATTAAGTGCTTTTAGTGGATCTCCGGTTCCCACCACTGTAAACAATTTTGATTCTGCAGGTTTATTTCAAAAAGTGTGCTTTTCACTTAAAAAAGCTGATTACTTGTCAAGAAAAAAATCGACTTTAAAAATAGTATTTGCTAAATTTTTATTATTTGTTTTTATTCCAGTTTTCCAGTATTCTGTATCTTTAATGAAAATGTGAGTTCTTACAAAGAGTGTGGCAGAAATCACACAACCACAGAGGATTGGTCATGAACCACCACACGACACTGCATCATAACACTGGCGTGTCAGGCATTTTTGAGTCCTGAAAGGTCAGCTGGTAGGTCAAAGGTCAAAAGGTTCTCAGTCTAGAAGAAAACAAGCTCAAGTGTGCAGCCAGAGGAAGTGCCAGCTGCTGGCCGGGTGGGCTCACAGAGACGACCAATCAGCATGCACACTCAACCAATCAGCATGAATGCTCGACCAATCAGCAACCATGGCCTACAACCATGGCCACGATGAGCAGTTTGAAAAAGACTATTGGTGTACTGACAAGAATTCAATGCCACCACACTCACGTCAGCACTGTAAATGACAACAGCAATTACACCTTCCATTTTCTTTACTCATGACTGACACACTCAACCGCCAACAGTGCAGACTTGCAGGCCGAGTTGTCGGTTTGCTCTAAATTTGGATCGTTAGGCGACATGGATGCTTTGTAACCAGGCTTTGAAACATTAGTGCTCGGGCTAATTGGAATAAGTCTAGCTTGCAGCAAGAAAAATGCCACAACACTTTAGCTGCTCGACTTCAAAGGAAGCCAGACAAGACTTTTAACACTAATGGTGGCAGAAAGGCCCATTATTAAAAGGGCTTCAATAAGACACACTGGAAGGAATGAGCAGTTTGAAACGTCCGATTATGTGGGCAGGGTGCCGTCACTTTCCAGGATGGGAACTCGACTTTGACTTTCCAAGCACACAAAACCATGTAAACACTGCCCGGGATAAGGAGACCATATTTACATGGTCAATTACATTAATTTTTTGTGTTGAAGTGTTGCTAGGTGCATGCAAGAGTGGCTAAACCGAACTGTTTATGCGCCCTGTCTCTGAAGTCATGGTTAGAACATGTAGCAGAGTCTCCATGGGCACCACCAAAGTCCAACTCTACCGACTAAGCTCAAGAATAATTAGTTTCATGTTTTTCTGGCCATTTTCTGACTCACTGTTTGACAGCGGCTAGCTGCAGATAACCGGTCCCACTCTACGACTTTGCGTAAACATTCCATTTCTACGGAACCACGCAGCATGTTTTTAAGTGACAATCGGAACACAAGGCTGCCGGTGTGCGTCCCGCCTTCAAATGTTTCTACATGGTCCTAGTGCCTCCCCCCAACAGAATGTGGAGATTTAAACAGCTCTTTGGAGTGAAGGGTGGACTGATATGATGATGAAATCCAGGGCATCTCTCCAGCTGAGAGACAGACAGACAGACAGAGAGCTCTAATATACACTTGCTCTTTGTGACTGCAATATTGGTGTCAGCGTCACATTTGACAGCTCAGTGGGCCAATCCCCCATATAACTGTATGGAAATAATATTTCAAATGCCTTGCTGAACCAAGCCAAAGGTCAAAACCATAATTTCACTGCCTTACAGAAAAACTAGACCAAAAAAAAAAAAGACAGCAGTACACAACAGTAGTTCAAAAGACAAGAGGCAACACATCTTCATAGAAAACCAAATGCAACCAAAGTAATTCTGCTAGGACACGAAGGGCTTCAAGCCCATAAAGAGGAAGGAAGCTTGAGAAAAAAATTAAGTGGCCACAAAGAGCAAATGAGCAGTGCTCCGGAGAGGTGGAGCAGCGCTGGCGACGCAAGAGGATGGAGGTCTCGTCCTGACGGCCACACCCCAGAGCCCACGTCTTCTCCCGCACAGCCCCAGAGGAGCTCGGCAGCCGTCCGAGAGCCGTCTGGTGATTTTAATGTCTAGCATGTGTCCGCTATGTTACACCAAAGGACATGTGTGGGGGAAGCAGTCCACAGTCTTACATGTTCTTAGTATTAGCATTGTTAGTGTGGAGTACCAGAACACTAGCATTCTGGGTAGTTTTATTCTCCTGGCATTCTTGCCTAGATACAAGGCTTTTATCAGTCAGAAGGGGCTCTTGAAGCAGCCTTTCTGAAGTGAGTGGACAGAGGTGTCCATGTGTCCTGCAGGATTTCCTGTTCACGTCAGTCAGCTGCAGCCAAAACTCCTAGCAGCAGCAGCAAGAAACACGGAGTACCTTAACAAAAATAAAGACATTTATCAGGACCTCAGAACTCAGGGAGTGACCACGGCTACTGCTACTATTTTTAGCTACTTGATTACGGAAAGAAAAAAAAAGAAAGAAAGAAAGAAGTGGGAAAAGGCGCAACAACAACGAACAGCTCTCATGTCTCAGATACCAAAAATACCAGACGGTTCCTGAGGGATGAGCCAAGTGCTTTTTCACAGCCAGGCTGGAGAGGCCTGCCGATCAAGGCCCGCGCAAATAAACCTACCGGGCCACGCATACCTCTCCAGGAGCCGAGATAAGCTGCTAATGGGACCCGGAAGGAACAATTTAGCAGAAAGAGCTGCTACAGATGGAAAGATAACACGCTCGTACAAACTCGGGGAAGAAAACGCCTTGCCTTGGGATTTTTAGATTTGAATGCAATATTAGGTTCTTGTAACGTTTGAGCGTAGCAGACAGTGGAAACAGAAACTGTTCCCTGGAGGGGAGAGACGTGCGTGTACTGATGCTGTCAGCGTGGCTCTCAGCTGTCGGGGCTGGCGCCCTCTCCTCACTGCCTCCGTCCTCCAGTTGATCAACTCTGTTAGCACCTGTCCTCCCTCCTCACCAGAGCTCCTGTGTGTGTGTGTGTGTGTGTGTGTGTGGGGGGGGGGGGGGGGGGGGGGACTGGCAGGTGCCTTTGTAGCTGGGTTCTTGAAGCCAGAGGTCTATTCAGGTGCAGAAACAGGACACCTGCGCTGTCCACCCTAGAGTCTGCGGGGGGGGGTAGCGGAGGACATGACACCCTCCATGAGGTTCGCCTCACAGATGGCGCACCTGAGTGGGTGGGTAGATGCAATCATGTGGTGCGACCGCAGTCACGTTCTGCGACCGCAGTCACGTTGAGCGACCGCAGTCACGTGGCGCGACCGCAGTCACGTTGGGCGACCGCAGTCACGTTGGGCGACCGCAGTCACGTGGCGCGACCGCAGTCACGTGGCGCGACCGCAGTAACGTGGCGCGACCGCAGTCACGTGGTGCGACCGAATGTAGAGCCGCTCAGACTTATTCAACCACCTGCCAAATTTTAATCTCCTCCATCTCTTCATCTTTGAAGACCTAAAGAATCACTGCCACTGAATGGCATGTTGTAGCAACGTCCTTCGCTCACTCACGCACAAGAGCAGAATGGTGGTCTCGTCATTAATGCTCGGGGTCGGTCACTTTATCCATTTCAATATGGAGGCCATATTGATTGATCAGTGCCATCGTACAAAAGGGGCCTCGTCATGTCAGTCTGGAGAACCCGGGGCTGGTTTTTTTTTTTCCAGCTCTGCCTCAGGCGTGTTTTCTAAATAGTGCAAGTGTATAATGATTCATAATTACAGTGGTAATTACAGTGCATTACAGTTAAGTCTTGGATCATCACTAACCACAAGTTAACGAGAGCAGCTGGTATTTGCATAGTCGACATTTGCGGTTTATACACGTCTTGTGGCGATATTGCTTTGTGAAAAGTAAGAAACTGATTTTGGTTTGAAAGTTAAAGAAGGGGAATACATCATCATCATCATCATCATCCATCCGGGCGGGCAGCTGTGGTCTCTCATCTCCTGCTTTACACACTCTAACGTTTAGGCCTCGATGCTCTTTAACCTCTATGGCAGTGCGCGTCACTGCCAGTGTCAGAGCAGTCACGTGGCAGTCTCTCAGATAACACCCAGCATTCACCATCCAGTCTCACACAGACTGCAAGCCAGTTCCACATCCCAGCTGTTCAGTGGCCCTGTAGTGGTGTGTGGCATCTGGACGTGGAGCAGGAGGCGGGGCCGTATCTCACTCTAGGAGGGCAGATGTGGGCAGACGTGTGGCGATAGCCATCAGGGGTGCGCCTCCTGTTGAGACTCGCTCCACTGAGCTGCCCAGGCGTGGAGGGGGGAGAGAGGGAGGAAACGAAACGGGAGGCAAGAGAGGAGGCTTGTGGGACGCAGGAAGAAAGCTCTGCGGGTCCAGGTGCACCTCCCTGGCCGACACACCTGCTCGGACGGCAGCTCCCAGTGGGACTGCTGGAGCATCTCCCAGGCTACAGAGCCGGGCCCTGCTGGCATAAGCTGGCCAACCACACCGCTCGACAAACCGCCGCATCTCCGAGCACGAGCGCACGCACTTCCGTTCATCATAGGTGAGGGTTCTTTGTGTCTGAAATAGTATCAGGGTCCAATCTTGCCCCTGGCATAGGTACAAGACAAATGTGGCTTTGATGCGTGTTACAAAACGGGTTCACGATGCCAGCTGCATATCCGTCGCCAAGCCAAAGCTCGAGAAACAAAACATTTATGCTGGCCCCAGGTGAGAGCACTCTAGCTGCCAAGAGTGCCCAGTGTCAATCACCAAGATTTAATTAACTGAAGGCTATGTAATTAGTAGGGATGCACCGAAATGAAAATTCTTAGCCGAAACCGAAAACCGAAAATGAGGAAACCAAGGCCGAAAGCCGAAAACCGAAACACCGAAATACATAAAGCACTTTGAGTTACATGTATGTATGAAAGGTGCTATACAAATAAAGATTATTATTATTATGCCAAATATTAGTAACATTGGATTTATGGCTAACCTCACTAAAATCAAGGCATTGCTATTCAAAGAATAAATCAACTACAAAATTTGATTTGTATATATTTATTTAGCACTGACATTACAGTAATGCATATTATAAAATAAAATTAGTGGTGGGCCGTTAACGGCGATACCGCTGACAACGGCCGACCACTAATTAAATTAAACTCGCTTGCAGACCGTTTTTATCTTAGAGGATAAATATATGTATTTTATACGAGTTAAATTTAGTTATAACTGACTGGCCTGAAAGATAAATATAAATTCTCTCATAAAAACGTGACGTGAGTTGCAACAACATTAAACAGCTCGGGTAAACACACTTCTGAGAAATGTCGTCTGCTCGGCAAAACATAACGGGGCTCAATGTGCTCTATTAGCCTACGAAATCCCTACGACAGAGAACGGCTGATCGTCTAAGGCAACGAGTTCCATAATTTTTGGTGTAATGTCTTTTGCCTCGGCGCCATCACTGGAAAACTTTTTTGCTAGCTTTATCCAAATAAGCGCGTGCAGGCGGCGATTTTTGCTCGCGTCATCACAGCACATTGTTTCGGCCGTGTTGTTTCGGTGATGAAAGTATTTCGGCCGAAAACCGAAAATGCAAATTTAAGCCATTTCGGCCGAAAATTTTCGGTGGCCGAATTTTCGGTGCATCCCTAGTAATTAGCATTATTATCGCATAACTAGTTTATATATGAGCAATCGCAAATAACAGCTAGTATACTAATGCATTCATTAAGCTTAGCTTCTTCACAAAACAATCACAATAAGGCATTACCAAAACATAAGGCACAATTTTGACTATTTGACTATTTCTATTAATTCTATCACAAGGAGAGTATGTTAAACATTCGGACAAAGGCTTAGATGGGCCGGAACCATATGCTCTTTGTCCAGATGTAGTTCATGTCAAATCTATAGTCCTATGGTTCACAAATCATGTGAAAATGCTCCCCACCTTTACAGCAAGTGGCCAGTAGCATGGGAGGAATGGGAGAGGGGGGCGGGGCCAGATGGGAGGAATTTGTGAGGGGGCGGGGCTGGGGTGGCCTGCAAATATCCAAGAGCATCCTTCTGATGTGAAAAACCACAGTCCAAGCTTTCTGATGCTCAACTTGTTCTAGTCACAGATAATCATTGGACAAAGCATATAGCTGAATTTACTTTTACTGTTGCCATTAGTTACATTTCCATGGATGGAGATTTAGCATCTTATTCCATTACATAAGGTGAATAAAACCAGTCAGGCCCTCTGTCTAACTGCAGGTGTAAACCGTACTGAACTGTGGCAGACCTCACAAGGACCAGATCCAACAAGATCCATCACCTATTGATCTAGCATCAACTCATCTTCTCAACGGATTAATGAGCAACACACTCCGAAAAATCAGAAGTACTCAGACTTGCACAGTGGTCTTAGTGAATCAGAGAATCGGTTTTGGCTAAACACTGGACTGCAGAAATCATAATGTGTCCCAGTTTAAGGTTTTGGACTCATAACACACATAACTGATCCCTGCCAATCCTGGGATCGGTGGTTCCCATGCAAAACGCACGTCGATCCCCTTTTTTAAATCAATTTTCCACATTCTCCATATTCCTGCAGGTTTACGGACTTTAACATGCAGGAGACACTGAGTCACCGGAGCCTTATGAAGGGAGACGCTTTGATTCACTTCCTAGACTCTAGGGTCTCAGGAAAAAACAAAAACTTACTATCCGAGACCTGAAGAAAAGACTCCTCTACAGCTGGTGAACCAAGGTGAAAAAAAGCATGGTTTAAATATTATGCTCTCTCTCTCAAGTGGAGATATCCCTGAATATCAGTGGCTTTGGACACGAGCTACCCCTTCAAACTGATCCAAGACCTGCTCGGTCAGCCCAACCCATTACGGCAGCTGTCTGGAAGGCAACCTGGGGTCAGTGCCGAAGGACGGCTTTTATCGGCATGTTCTGCCTCCTGCGTGAAGGCGGTAAGAGCAAGGCCCCGTGCCGGGGGGGGGGGGGGGGGGCGTGGCCAGGCCAGGGCTGATGTCAGCTCGGAGGAAAGACTCTGGCTCGCTCACAGGGCGTGAGGGACGGGAAAGCTGCCTGGCCGTTACTGGCAGTCTCCATGACGACGCAGCTGGGGAAGGCCGGGGCCCCGTGGTCACGTGGGGCGACTACAGGCTCCGGAAAGTGAGGCCTGCTGCCTCCAGCAGCCATTTCCTCCTCTTCCTCCTCCTCCCAGGGTGTCTCGCTCAGACGGCCCTCCACCCGCTGCTGATCCGTCTCTCTCTCTCTCTCTCTCTCTCACACTGACTGTGGGAAATGTGACCAGCAGAGCAGAGCTTTGCGTACGCTATTAACCCACAGCAGTCTCCTTAGGTCACCGTGTCAGGTACTTATTAAACTGATGTAAACACCACCCAGACTCTATTAATGCAGACATGTCTACAGCTCCAGACTCTATTAATGCAGACATGTCTACAGGTTCCACGGATGAGTAACAGCTTTGAACTGGGGCATTTTGAATAGAGTTTGCCTCCAGCAATAACTTTTCTCCAGTGCAGACACATAAAAATGTCTGGATTCACTTCGGTTTCGATCCAGAATTGACCAGCATGGAATATAATTGGTTTTGGCTAACATAGCAATATGTGAAAACGCATGACTCACTGCAATGTTATTGCAGTCATATGCAATAAAATTCCACTTCACATTACGCAGATATTCAATCCTGACTTTGCCAACCTAAAATGTAGAATTCAAGCTAAACTTTTTTTGTTAAACATCATAACAAAATAAGTGTAACGTATCCACATTTGCATTATAGAAGCAAATAAATTAGATGAGAATTTGGTATTTGGTTCACATATCAGAGTGTCAAGAGTGAGATGAAAATGACCTCAGGGCTGTTAAATAGTAAACAATAACAAAAAAACATTAAAGGCTATTTTAGTGAAGCATTTTCTTCAGTTTTACAACAGGAATAAGCAATCTAACAAATAACCAACGGGCTTTTCTAAAACTTCTAAAACCAATAACCTGCCTTTGGTTTCTTCTGCTTCGAGACGCAAGTCTCAGCCACATCTCAGGCAGTACTCATTGGCCTTTTCTTGAGCTACACGATTCAATAAAACTTTCATTAACATATTTAAAGTCTAGTAACAAATTCCAACAAATTACCTGCCCCAGTTGCTCTCCAAAAATTCTCCAATATTAAATTCCAAGAAATGGAAACTTTGCATTAATTATTGCAGTAAGAAGAAGCACTAACTGACAACATGGATACATTAATATAGCCTTTAGGTTTAATTTATTACTGAGCCCAGCTATCTTTGATGTAACTATTAGGGTTTTTTATTGCTGTTGGCTGTTTGAATTTGTTAACAGCTAGCTGTCAATAATATAACTATTAAGATATGTATTTAGTCCACCCACAGTGTCTAAGACAATATATGAAGAACAATCATAATCGTTAATTTTTATTAAAAGTACTAGAAAATTGTTTCACATTTAGCAAACACACACGCACACAGACAACAACAATAAAACCCTATAACCCTTATTTTAGAGACCACTGTACATTACATTTACACACACGCACACAGACAACAACAATAAAACCCTATAACCCTTATTTTAGAGACCACTGTACATTACATTTACACACACGCACACAGACAACAACAATAAAACCCTATAACCCTTATTTTAGAGACCACTGTACATTACATTTACACACACGCACACAGACAACAACAATAAAACCCTATAATCCTTATTTTAGAGACCACTGTACATTACATTTACACACACGCACACAGACAACAACAATAAAACCCTATAATCCTTATTTTAGAGACCACTGTACATTACATTTGCAGACAAATGTATGTAGGTCTGGTACTAGTGCTGTATGCAGCTTTCTGACTATTGCTGCTAACTCTCTAGGCCAAAATGTCAGCATGTGCACACAGATGTCATGTAGAGACGCCAGAGCGTATTACCCGTCTTATTACACCGAAAGCCAAGCTGGAGAACAAATAACCTGGACACTGCAATGGACCATGGGAACAAGAGTGTATTATTCATTATTCACCTGGAATCCAAACTAAGCCATGGTGATGTGACAAGATGGGACAGGCTAGCTTTGCTCCTTTAAATGCAGTGTGTGCCACAAATCAGACGGGCTTTGATAACACCCCAGCGAAACTGCACCGAGTCCTGACATCACAGGACATCTGGATTCCTTGAGACCAGGGCGACGGTGTTAATCATTCAGTTGTTTTATACCCAGGCTGATAAAGCATAAAATTGCTCAAACTCTTTATTTAAATGTCAACAGACACAATTAAGCACTTTCATTGCTATTGATACCGACTTATAAACACTGATAATGGAGCACTGTGTACATCTATTGCAAAAAAATAGTTCGGCTGAAAGCTCTCCATGCTACAGTAGACATGGTGGGACTCCAGTGGGACTCCTAGCTTAGCCTAGCCTAGCCTTAATTGCCTCCAACTGAAACAACTTCCTGTTTAGGCCTGACCTCACCCTCGCCCCACTGCTTTTGTTCCCTAAGGCAAAAGAATAAATGAGAGAGAGAGAGAGAGAGAGAGAGAGAGAGAGAGATGCTGTTATGTGTAGTATGATACAGAGCCTTCACTGGGGTGTACGATCTCGTTTCTTCTAGCTCTCTGCTCCGTTGCCAGTACAGGCGTCTGTCTGACAGGCCCGGGCACGCCCCAACCACACGCCCCTCCACGTCTTTAGGCCACTACGTTTGGCCCAAAGGCAAAACTATTTTGAGCCATTTTAACATCTTCTTGCTTTAGCCTGGTCTTCCCCATCATGCCGTTTCTTGTGCATGTGTGTGTGGACACACCTTTGCAATTGTGTTGCGTCACTGGCCAATAAATTTGCGATCGTCACTCAAAATGATCTCACAACTATGGTGTTATCTTCCATACTCCATGTTTATCTGGTACCTGCACTCTTAATCACCGGCGACTCACGTAGTCCCTCCCAAACACACACACACACACACACACACACACACACACACACACACACACACACACACACACACACACACACACACACACACACACACACACACACACAAAACAAACACAAACCCCACAAGCTCAGTCTTAGCCAATAGAGGCAAAAGAGCAAAGTGCTGGCTAACGTGAATGTCATCTGACCAAACCAAGCACAGTATCCCCTCACTGGAAGGTCCCGCCTACCTCATCCCCTCACTGGAAGGTCCCGCCTGGTCCCGCCTAGCTCCTCCCCTCACTGGAAGGTCCCGCCTACAACATGCCATTACTGGAAGGTCCCGCCTACAACATGCCCTCACTGAAAGGTCCCGCCTGGCTCCTCCCCCCACCCCCCTCACCTCACTGGAAGGTCCCGCCTGGCTCCTCCCCCCACCCCCCTCACCTCACTGGAAGGTCCCGCCTGGCTCCTCCCCCACTCACTGGAAGGTCCCGCCTGGCTCCTCCCCCACTCACTGGAAGGTCCCGCCTGGCTCCCCCACTCACTGGAAGGTCCCGCCTACCTCATCCCCTCACTGAAAAGTCCCGCCTAGCTCAACCCCTCATCCCGCACGCCTACCACCCACCCCTGCTCATTTCTGCCACACTTTCCACAAGCGAATATGCACGTGGCAAGCTCAGAAAAGCCAAATAGCTTAAAGTCTGCAACGGACCCGACAAAGACCCCGACGGACCTGCCCGGCAAGATTATTCTGGGCTCAAGTGTCACAATAACAAGGGCCTGTTATTACAGAGTCACTCCGTGACGGGCTCTCCCTTACAGCGCTCAGTCGTATAAAGGTGATGTGACATCTAGAGGACTCGCACGAGACACAACGTAGGCTGCCGCTGGGTCCTAGTGCTCCTGCTTTGCTGCCTAACTGCTAACCTGCGGAATGACAATGCCGCATTGGATACTTTTATTATAGGGCCGTGCACAGTGTGAATGAGAATTAGATATCTGGGTCGGTTCTCCGGGCTTCCACTGCACTGCATCTGTCACACGAGTCTTGACACAACAACATTTGATGTTTGGAAATCTCAGAAGGAGGCGTGGTATTCGAGGGCTGATCTGGGCGGAGCGTTTCAGTACTTGGAAGCTTCAGCATCAGTGAATCATACATGTTAAAGATCGATCTATTGGATCTCGCTAATGCACATTTCAGCAGTGAGTAGTCACACACACACAACGGCTAAAAGAACTAAAAAAACATTACATTTACGAAAAACAAGATATTGGATCATTGAAATGATGAAATGATCATCTGCAGGTTTTTCCCTTCCCCAAGCCTCCAGTGCCCCATCAGCAGGACTCAGTCAGGCAGTGAAAATGCCCACGCCAGGCCAGTCCAGCAGTGATATATTACAGTAATAGAGCTACATAAAACTGCAGGATTCCTGGCAAGTCATTAAACCACAGCATCAGTACTGCAATATCAAAATCACAAAAGCCAATATTGTGATATCAAAAACACACAAAAAAATTTTTATAGGATCCTTTTTAAGTCATGAATGCCTCTCTTGACACAAGCAGTACACATTATTATTATGAGCCTTATTTCAACCCAGTTCATGTACAGTACAGGGGCCTATATGATTTACTAGTACGTTCTCACGACCACTGAAAGAGCCAGTTCTGCTTTCATCACGAAACCCCGCCCAACTGCCAAGCTGCAACGCCTGTCGGAAGGATGGCGAGGCTCCGTCCCTTCCCAGCATGCTTTGGGGGTGGCCTGCAGCCCTGTCAGGAAGGACAGACATTGTTTATCAGTGATGTCACCACTTCCTGAGAGGGCCTCAGGGGTAAAAGGGGAGGGAAAAAAAAAAAGTTACACAGATCAGCGAAACACTGCGACAGAGAGAACGGAGCCAGGCCCCGCCCACCGCCTTGCTCGGCTCCCTGGGACTTCCCAGTGGCATCAGGCTCAACAGATCTGTGTCTAATAGACACTAAATGAGACACCAAACATGCAGTAATGTTTTACGGGTTAACGATTTTCCAGTGGCAATTTGTGGCAATTATTTACTCTGGGTATTGGCAGCCAGCGCACAATAGTATTCTCCTCACAATACTGAAGTCACAATGCAATGCAAACTGGAGTGGCTGGCCAATGGTGTCTGTGACTGCTGAAGCAATCCGTTTAAATATGTCCCCTACACACATTTACAATAACATATCGAGATAACCTACATAATATTCAATAATCTCCCTGTCTCTCTTTCTCTCTCTCACACACACACACACACACACACACACAATTCTTCTAGTACTCTGGCAAATAAACAGAAAAGTCTACAGTCACAAGAGATTTGAAATGAGAATGTGACGGATGTGAAAGGCACATCCAATGAAATTTGTTCATTTTAAATCAAAGTCTTCTGCACAAAACACATAAAATCAAAGCAAACGCAGTGAAACAGCAAAAATTGGATATATAAAGAACCCCATCAGAATCACTCAATGTTTTTAATGGACTAGTCACACGATTGTTAGTAATGATCCTAGAGCCTTATGGCTAGATGAAGTGATGTTGAGTTGTGAACATCAGACACTGGTTCCATTTATGCAGTCTCCCGTAAGCTCGTCATCCACAAAACGGCTCGTCAACATCAAAATAACAAGTTCAATTTTCTCAAACACAAAACTACTAGCCTGGTAAGAAACTGGACCTCTACTTCAGAGAGACGTTCAGAAGTCTAATTGTGTTCCTGAAAACAGACTTGTTACGTTGTTGTGAGTTTTGATTGGTCAAGAGAGTTGAGGGTAAAACTGGTAGCAGAACACTGTTGTACTGACTTGCCTTCAACATCAGCAGCATATAAATGTAGGAAAGTGTTTACTGCAAAAGCTACAATATAAAAACAAGATCCAGGCAGCAGCCCATAGCATGCATCTTAAATCCAGCGGCTGCAACACAAAGGAATAAACAGAGCAACAGTCACAAACCATCAGGAACGTTACAGCAACGCATCATCCATACTAGTTCGCCAGTCCCAAAACTCAGCAAATCGCCAGACAGGGTGGATGGATGCAGTCAAGCTACTGACCTATCAAAAAGCACTTTGTTAACAGACTGTTGACTTGCTAACATCTGTTGGAAAACAAAGGACAAATAGTAGACATTTGGTTTGGGTTTAGCTGACATGAGCAGTCTGCACTCTGCAGATTAAGCTACTGCAGTTGTTTTGGGTTTTTCCCCATTTAAGAGACCAAAGAGCCTCAGAAATCCTACCAGCAACAAAAGACTTCCAGTAGAAAACACATAAATCAGAACCAGTGCTGGCAGTGCGTTATTCATAAAGAAAGAGATAAAGGCAGGGTTTTATGTGTGCTTTTATGAAGTCCATGGACTCCAAGACACCATGTGTGGTAATTTTACATAAGAGAACCTTGAAATTATTCTTGAAGGATGCAAACGCTCCCCATGGCTCTAAGGGAATATTTCAGCTGCAATGTTACTCACACCACCTTTCCCTTAGCCCAAATGTAACTAGCTAAGGAGCTGAAGGAGACTTTTATTTTGTCAATTCTGGACAGAGTTTGATGATGCACACTTGTATTGAGCTGCTGTGGAATGGTGGACATGGACTTCTCCTGCCTAGTAACTACGTGAGCCTCACAACACCAGTGCAAAAACAAACAACGAAACCTCAATGGCAAAAAACATTTTGGTTAATGGCTTACACTTGGGGTAAGGGATAAGGGATCTAGAATCTGATTGAGATTTTCCAGAAAACTATTCACTTGACAAAAGAATCGTTCCAACAAATCATCAAGACGTCAAATTAGACTCAACACTCTTAGGACCACACAACGCACAATCCCATGGCATCCACGCAAAAGTCTGGGCAAAAGAAACGATGTTTGTGCAAACCCGGAGCAGTTGTTCACGGTACACAGTTCACCAATATCAGAGACAGTATTGCAGCAGTAATCGCATTAGACAGCGTTACAGATCCGACAGCCAGGAAGGCCAACGTTTAACATTTGCGAGTGGGCAGATTTCCCAACCCAAGTGACTCCCAGAATGTTAAGCAGTTTGAGGGGTTTTCACAACATTAGCAGAGCAACGCAACTGAAGGTTCTTTAACGTTCAGACACAGATACGCTATTTTTCTTATTTTACAAGCGTTAACACCAGTACTACACAGGCACACTGAGTTTCAAGGAAGAGTCTGTCCCAAATTCAAATTGCCCATCAGTGAAGTAACAGTGAAGGTTGACCTGCTATAATCTTAACCGTATTGCGCCAGGGGCTTCTTCCTCCTGCTCGTCATTCACCATTACGAACACTGAATGGGCTTTTCAAACAACCAACTGTCGTACAACAAATAATAGACCATATCGACAACTCCGAAGACTCTCTGGCAAAAAAAAACGGGCAGACACCAACAAGCATGGCCTGGACTGCTTCTGCTAAACAGAGAGAACCGAGCAGGCTTGTTGTTCCACAGACGCAAGCACCAGCAGGATGAGAAGGGTGTGGCCTTCAGGCTGTCAGGCAAGATCAGCTCACGAACCGAGTCTTAGTGCCCCCAGGGTATCTGGCTGGGAGCATGAGGCACTTGCAGAGGCATAAAAAAAAAAAAAAGGTCAGGCCGCTCTTAGCCATGCCAGCGTTCGCTGCGTTAGCTTATAGCGTGGCAATGGTAGCACATCTCCCAAGCAACGGTGCAAGGTTACTGCAGGCGTGAAACCTTCGCCACGCACAGAGACGTGTACAAACACACGTGTGTGCGGCTCACGTGTGCGTTAACCTCACTGTGAGGAATGCCGAAGACGGCACTCTTCGTTCCACACGCGTATGGTCCGACACTGTTATCTGCACACGGAATCATACAAGTTAAAAGAGGGAGAGATAAGGTGACAATAGCATTTATTTTACCCAGAAGGCCTCCGTCATTGTGTCTGTGTTGTAGGTCACCTGGTAAGAATCAAGATTGAGGAAAATATATTTATTTTCAACTCACACACGTCCTGGGCAATGATGTGATATTCAAAGAAACAGTTGTACTGCCCAAACAGAATGAGGTTAATGGTGGAGTATTTCACATGCTGTGGGCTGCACACAAGTGCCGCGTAAGTGAACAATCTCTCCACACACTATGATTTACTCCTTACATCATCCAGTGAGGAGCTAACCCAAACGCCCTGCCCATTCTCATGAAATTAAATGACTTGAATGAAGTGAAGACCCTTTCACAGACCACACGTGTGAGAACCCTTCAGTCAAAACAATCCCCCAGTTCAAAAGAAACCTCAAACATCTCTTCGATCCAGCCATCTCCATGGAATCGTCACTGTCTGAAAATGGGTGTAATAGCGACTCGAACCACAGAATACAGAATGTGGTACACTGAAGTCACTTTGCGACGTCTCAACAGGTGACTTGTTAAAGAGCAATAAAGCTCTGTTGAAACAGCTCAGCTGTTTCGCACACCGTCTACCAGACTTGACTCTCTATAAGGGAAAAAACACACATCAAGTCCACTTCAAACTCTACTTAATGCTCACCTTTTTACATAGCTACAACCTTCGAGACACATTTGCTCCCCCCAGACGTCCCAACATGGCTTTCAGACTCCTTCTGCCAAATTATGAGTGTTTTAAGACTGGCTGAGTAATGCTGTAGTGTGTAACTATTAATTAAAGTAAATAAACCATTTTATGAGACAGACATCCTGGATCTTAGGACTATCTTGCTTATCTGAATAAGAGAGTAATGTGACACTGTTATAATACTGAGAATACAGAGGCCATTTGTGTTTTTGTGACCATTTTATGTACATGAAGGCAGAGCCATAAGAATTTATGTCTGACAAGATGCCAGATTCACCATAAGGCCACATCCGATTGGCTGGAAATAAACACTGCGTGGGATAAATAACCAAGCTGAAGACACAGGCACAGTCCCACAGACGTGGTTACTTTACCTCACACAGTCCCACAGACGTGGTTACTTTACCTCACACAGTCCCACAGACGTGATTACTTTACCTCGCACAGTCCCACAGACGTGATTACTTTACCTCTCGGCTATCGTGGACTGTGAGCCGCTCATTGAGCTTCTGTTTCTTGGGTTTTCTTCACGTCTTATCCAACTAGCATTTTATCAAGGCAGAATCACCCTTGTGTGTCAACATCAGTCTGAACGGCTCGGCGGCGACTACGATCCAAACAGCGCGTCCAAAACACCGTGAGGGACAGTCTCGTCGAGGGAAATGTGTTTTAAAATCAGTTCGCTGGGTAACTCCACTGGGTTTCCGTTGTAGTAGTGGCTGTCATTAAGATCTCTTCCAGACCAAAAATGTGGGAAAGGACAGGTAAACATTCAGTAGTGCCCGGGACGAGTACAGGGTTTCTGCAGGATGGCCAGTGTGATCATACCCAACCGCCCCTGGCTGCCTCCAGCCTACAGTCAATCCATGCAAATTTCAGCATATACTTTTTTTTCACCCCCAAGGCAAATGCCACCACATTTACACGACAGGTTTCCCCTGTCGCCGTCTGCCTACCGTCGTTTTTGTCAATACCACCAGCCAACACGGCTATTTTGTTGCCTTACAACACAGTAGCAGTTTTGAGTTCTGTCAGAAAGTGTCCGCGTATCGTCCCAGTCGTTACTTTATAGCCACCGACGGTTCTTCAACCTACCACGGCATTTCCCCCAAACTCTCCCCTACACACGTTCGCTCCTTCGTGTCAACGTGAACGAGTCGTTAATGAAAACGGGACACAATGTATCGGTGGAATCAATACCGGGACACCCGAACCGACCACCGGACCGAACCCGTACAGGCCTCGTGCTCCGTGGCTCAACGGCATGGGACTTTTTTTTCTTCAGAAAGAAAATGTGTCTAATTCCGTCTCTCTCTCTCTCTCCTTTGTGTGCAACCCGTAGAGCAAAATAACTTAACAAGTTGAAGGTTTCATTGTAATCTCTCCTCTGGATATTCCCAACTCGTTATTTTCAAAACTGTTTCACGACAGACGGGGAGGAAAATCGCCCAAAAAAAACTTCTGAATCCTTTGATGTCAACTAAGACGAGCTGGCGAGGACTAGATGGCTCCCGATTCAGGAATTCTGCTCAAAACGACTTTGCTCCGAAGCAACGATAAAACAACAACGTTAAAACCGAAAAAAAAACACTGTCCAAACGTGTGTAAGAAACGGACTCCCTCTTTTTTTAGGTGGTTTTCTGAAGCTGGGAACTTGGGCTCAGTCATTTAGTCAGGTCCTTCCCCTCCTTGTCTCCATGTTTTTCGAAATTCAGTAGTTTTTTCCCTCTTCTGTTTTCGCCAGTTTTCGCCGTTTTAGAATTATATCCAATCGAAGTGCAGAGAAATGGACTCTGCATATTATGCCACAAGTGTCAATTTTCCGTAGGACTCAAATAAAACACTACGAAGAAAATTTGTAAAATCCACATAATTCCTGACTTTGGGCAAAATTACATCCCGGATTCCTACGCTCTAGAAAACGACTCACTCCGTTTTTAGGGTGTATCCTTCCGCGAGGGGCACAATCACGGTGCGTGTGTTGCGGTAGTCGCGCCTCTCAAAGAACACATGAACTTACTTCATACCGCAGTGCGTACGGAGTGGTGCGAGTTCCTATTCGACAACACACTGTCCTTTTATATTCCTAAACCACAATCTTCAAGTTGCCGTATGGCACCGAAATGTTCCGACATGAGCTCGGAACAGTGTCACAGTAATTTTGGTCCGTGCCTCACGCGCTTGCTTTACAGTGTAAATGCACGCTAACCAATGAGAAGTGAAACTTTTGACATATCACGGGAAATGTCTCTGTAAAATACATGTTCCCGCAACTGGTTCACCGAATTATACCCCCAAACAATTTTTTCCTCTACATCTACCAGAGATAACCAATCATACTACTTACAGCACTCATGTCCGCATTAATTACATTACTGTTTAGATCATTCTAGTCAAGATAAAAATAAATAAGTGTTAAACATATACATTACGTTTATAAAGATTACGTTTCATGTCATTTTTAGTGTGTTTTATGGAGACCCGTACAGAGAACATCTACGCCCCCTCGTGGTGGTTGTGTGCGTAGACGCCAGTGCCAAACGGAACCCAAAATTCTCAGTCTAGCAATTGAACACAAGCAAGTAGAGACCTGTTGACATTACGCAAACAGTCACGTATAGATTTTACAGACTAATAGCCAGGTGAGCATTCAAAAACACAGCTCTCATAGTGACTGATTCTGCATCTTATTTCACATTGCTATAAATAAGTGTTTTTAAAAAATGTCCAAATACACATATCATGCACTGCCTGCAGGGCATCTCTTCAGTTCGATGCCTCGGTATGTCCGTTAGCGCCACTGCCTGTACTTGGCCTGGGTTTTACGGCACGCGAACCGCGCTATGTCCACCATGAAGACCCAAGACATGGCGTACATGGCCACAGCGCCCCCCTTTATCAGCACGTGGGGCCGCGGGGAGGCCAGCTCACAGTACAGCATGCAGCTGCCGACGCCGAGGCGCACGCCGACGAAGAGCACCACGAAGAGCAGGTCCACGGCGTCGCCCGCTCGGCTCTGGTAGCGGCCCGTCTGCCGCAGGAACCAGCGCGCCTGCAGGAGCGGGTTGGTGATCTCCGCGCCGAACAGCATGGCGCACGTCTCGATGGCCGAGCGCCCCGTGGCCAGCACGGCCACCAGGCCCAGGATGCTGAGTGTGTGGTGTACCAGCATGACGGGGCCTTCCGCCCGGGAGCACACACACCAGGCCACGTCGAACAGGAAGTAGCCCAGGCTGAAGAGCAGAGCCTGGTTCTGGAGAGGTGTGTTCTCCGTGCCTGAAGACAGGAGCGTTTGGGGAGACATCACTCCTGAGATGCATTCTGCCACAATCACCTCACAACAGTCGATTATTTTGATTAAAATAGTGTCACAATATAATTCAATCAGGGACTGAGTAGTCTGCAGCTAATCAAGCGGTCATGGTCTTTTAAACAATGATGGTGGTAACTTAACCATCATTTTGGGGGTTTGGGGACTTTTCGCAGTCCGGAAGGAGACGGCTGTGCCTCATTATTACTGCGGAAGTGAAGACAGTGGGTGGCAAGGCTGTCCACATGAGGGAATTAGAGCTCGAATCTGGGATTTCCTGATCATCCAGTACAATCACACAGTCTAAACGTCTGACTCCGCTTATGGTTTCCACCACGCAAGCTGGTGCCCATGAGGAAATGGGTGCTTGTGTTTAATCATTGGAGACCTCACCTGCGTGGGTGAATGGCCACGGGCCCTCGACAAAGCAGATGTGAGCAGTGACCGCAACGATGAGGAAGCCGTGGAGAAGGGTGACCAGCCGGCAGTTCCACTCGGAGCTCCGCCCCCCATTCACATGACACAGGAGCAGGTACAGAGAGAGCCAGCCAATCAGACTGCAGCTCGTCTCCACCAGGAAAAGTGGCATGGCTGATGGGGGAGAACCTTCATAAGTTCTTATGAGTCAATGAAATGACAGAGTCATGTTTTGAATATTTCACATTTGTTGTGTTTCGCTCACGCCTAAAGCTTCTTGCAGCTCCCCGTCCGCTTACAGTTGATTTTACATGCAATTCAAAGTGGTTAGAAGTCAATCGTGTGCTTTTAAATGACCTTGTAGACGAGAATTGAACGCACAGCCTCAAAAGTGAACCTGAGTCATGGTGGGGTTTACCTCAGCTTTCAGTCATAGTGTTCATCTTCATCCTCTGGCTGCAGCTGACGTTTCACTGAAGCTCTCTCCTCCGGCTGTGCGCTCTCAGTTCGACACCCGACAGCTGCCTGCTTGAGGCCCGTGGCATCAGACGAGGACCCCGTCTTCAAATGTGCGTGACGGCTGCGGAAACCTTAGCGCGTTTCCTCCTCCTCTCTCCGCCACCCCCTCGCCAAGACTCGCGAGTGACTTGAGCCTCTTAAAGGATTAGCGCCTCAGCGCCCCGGCGGAGTTCCAAACAAGATGCAGGCATTCGGGTCCTGGGCCCAGTGGCCCCGCGAGGCCTGTGGAGGAAACGGACACGTCACGCTTTGCCCCAACAATATCCCATCAATAAGATTACACCGGGTCAACAGGAGAGAGGGCGAGAGGAGACAGTGAAACGGAGGGAAAGAATTCATAGTGGAACCACGACGTGGCCGGTGGGGTTCAAATGATGACAGGAAAATGTCTTCACAGATGACATGTGGCCTAGATGTCACAAGACACTATGACACAACTGATGTGTGGCACCATAAGTTGACCAGTAGAAACCATTTTTCAACCCCCCCCCCCCCCCCCCAAAAAAAAAGAACTACTACCAAATGTACAATGCGATCAAAATATCTATGCCCACACCCTCCACATCCACACATCCACCATGAACGTCCACCCATGAAATGTCTGTGATCCATGGATGGGTGATGAGTATTTGTCTATAATCTAAAAGAAGGCCAAGCCATTAGCCAGAAGACCAAGTCACTAACCACTCATACAGACTATTCATACACTGGACTTTCACCCCCAGAAGACATGCCATTTAAAACACGCTATTGTGCAGCATTGTTAAATTACTTGAAAGAGTGATGCACCATGTCTACATGAAGCATAGCAGAATTTTTGGTCTATACTTCATACTTAAACTGATATATTTATGGAAATTGAATAATTACACTGTCGATGGGTTTTCGTGGTCGTAATTAAGATTGTATAGTAAGTGTGTCTTCATTCCGCCTCATAATAACTACCAGGAAAATGATGATAAGGGTGATGACATATGAGAGTAATGAAAAAACAAATCTACAAGACTTGATGTGCAAAAATGCCAAATCCTGCAGACAAGGTCACCTTGATCCTTTATTAAAGTAAATCGTAAAGCTGCATAAATATTACATGATCTTAATACAGTTACATGCTTAAACTTTAAATGTTAAGCTATACCACTATATCTTAATTGTACCGCTGAAGTCTATCGCAATTTGCTAAACTGTTTACAAAATTTTAAAAGACAAACAATATGACAGCCTTGAATAATATTTAACAAAGTACAACCATAATTTAGTATTGTCAGTACTGAAAATCGTGCTTACCTTTAAGTGGTAAATTCAGACATTTCTGCAGGGACAGGTTGCACCAACGTCTCGAGCTTCTTTTTTCTACAGATGGACATGTTTAAAATCGGGTTTGTTGTAAAATAGTGTATATGCTGCTATTCTGGTGTATAGCACTTAAAAAGCCGTACACTGTTCAGTAGTCCATCTAAAGTAGATTCAGGGAAGTGAAGAGTAACCTGTTGCTTTAGTCTGCGATCATGCATGTGCGTCTAATCGGGCAATAATATGGCATTAAAGTTGCTGACAACAGAAACCCCATCAATTGCCATGGATTTTAAATAGCTCAAAATACATACGGTGTCGTCAAGGACGCCATTTGAGAATATCAACCGCCCAAATTCACAAAACTAACCATTCAACACGCACAGGTACGCCACCTGCTGGTGTAGCAACGTCATAGCACTCAAACCAAACGTTAAATGTTGGTCTCCTGTGCATATGAGAACGAGATATTTTATGAGGTTAATATGTACCACCCAAGAAGTCTTCAAACTTTGACAGCACACACTCTCTAGATATCCTTAAACACCTGACAGACCAAATGCTACTTGACAATTCCATACTATGTTTATAGTTTATATACGATCGTCCCTAATAAAGAGGATTTGCGAGTTTTAAAGCACACATACAGGTAGTATGGGTACAAAAATACAACCTATTTCTTGTTTTTGTTGAGAAACACGTCAGAACAATTTATTGTACCTGTACCCACAGTATGTCTGAGATACATTAAGGCACAGCTGCATGCAAAGGCCTTTTGGAGGCCTTTTAACACAGTCTCCATCGTGGCGTATCTCTGATTCACTCACATCTCTGCTTCCACTGGCCTCATGGTTATTGCCTGATGTTGTGCTGTCGTGATCAATACCCGTGCTTTGTCTTTCAGTCCTGCCTCTCCCAGCCTCTACTAGGATTGTTTTATGTCCCCCCCCTTCGCTATCTCTCAGTGGTACGTTCCACTGAAGCACTAATCACCTCTTCTGCCCCACCTGTCTGAGGTACTGCCTCGTCAGAGCCCCGGGGGGCCATTGCCTGGATGTATTCATTGATATTTTGCGCCTCAGCTTGGAGAGTGGATCTTATGGCGCATTTCCACTAGGGCCTGCTTGGCGCGGTACGGTTCGATTCGCGACGGTTTGTGAGTGTTTCCATTAGTACCAGTACCCTGTGAGCCGGCCCCTTTGGGTACTTTTTTCGTACCGACTCGCTCGAGGTTCTAACCGTTCCGAAGCGGTACAGTTCTGTGACGTGGAGGAACAGCATGACACTGATTGGCCAGGGAGTGTCGTCACAGGTTGCGTCAGGAGAGCGACTCCTCCGCTATGCTATGGACTCCTCAGCCATTTTTAAAACCCAAGGAGCGAAGTCTGTTCCCTGGTCAAACGCCGAGGTACAAACCTTTCTGTTAATAATCAGCGATCAAAAAATCCAGGGCGAACTGGACGGGGCCACTAGAAATGTAAAGGTTTTTAGCGAGGTTTCCGCGCTAATGGCCACTCATGGCTACCAGCGGTCCGTTCAGCAGTGCCGGTCGGTCCAAGCTAAAAAAGCTTAACGCGATTACCGGGCGGTGAAGGACCATAACGGACGCAGCGGAGCAAACCGCAAAGACTGGAAATGGTTCCAGCAAATGGATGTCGTATACGGTCACCGGCCAGCCAGTAACGGAAGAGAAAACGTGCTGGACAATGTCGGTGCTGGAGGCCACGGAGAATGGTGAGTGTATTGTGATTTCACAGTTTTACTACTAGGCTCGTAAAAGATGTAATATGAACGTAATATGAACGCATCTATTGTAAACGCAGGAATTTAGAGCTGTGTTTGTAGTTAATGTTACCACCACAGTCACTACTGTACAATAGCTAGCTCTTAGCCTTGCTAGTTGCTAGTTAGCTGTAGCCATAAACACAGCATGAGCAGCGATGACGTGCTACACATTTTGTGCAGTTACGCTATATTGTTGTTGCTTTCACGGGAATACTTGTGTTTAATATTTGTTATTTTTTACGTTCAAGATTCCCCTTCCACTGACGAGGCGAGCGGAGTTGGCGGAAAATGTTTCCTTCAACCGGGCTTTCCTCGGGGTGCTTGGCGAACTTGTGAACACCATGCGAGACAGACGCCAGTAAAAGCACACAAAATGTTGCTTGTAGTACTATAAATATTTATTTCATATAAAGCTATACGTATATATTTGCTTTTTGCACTTTTTTAAAACTATAACTATATTATTTACATATGTTGTACTTTAAATATCTATATTTCATAATAAAGTTTGATTTCATTTGATTGTATGACTGATGCTTTTTATGCAGGGTGTGTTCAGCCTGTTTGAGTAATACCAAATTATTATCAATAATTAGAGCAATCACATACAATAATGAAGATAAAGATAAATAAGATACAATAATGCTATGTGTTAAGGGGCGTCGACCGGTGTTGTGGTCGTATACAAATGATGTCACGACACTACAACCCGCGCGCCAACAGCGACTCCACCCACATTGGGGTGGTTCACCATTGTAATGGAAACACAACGCGACCGTACCGTTCCGTTGCGAATCGACCCGTACCGAACCGTACCGCGCCAAGCAGGCCCTAGTGGAAATGCGCCAAATCTCTCTATATAATGTCACTGTAAGAAATTGTATATGTCATTAGACATTTTAAATGAGTGTTTTCACTGGGCACAGACATAAGTGAACCATACGGTAATTACCACTGGCTGCGCCTGTATGTCGTTATCAGCAGTCTGCTTATACGTCAGGATCTCTTTCAGTAGTACGCTGAAACCAAAGCCAGAAACTGAGAGCAAGAAAAAGAAAGAAAGAGACCAAGACGTGTATGAGGCAGAAACAGTTTGGTAACTAGGTGTCCTCGATAAGTAAAACACTTTTCTTCTGTTTAAACTCACAAGCTGAGCCTGGTTTATAATCATTAACGTGAGCTCTCTGCGCTACAGGGTAAGCCCACGGAAGAGTATGGTGAAGAAGTCAGGATGCTTTAGAGGATTAGGATAACAAATCTATTTCGTATAAGTTGTTTGTGAATAGTTTTGTTGAATATAATATGACGGATGATTCCAAATTTGTTAACTTTAGCATACTTTAAAATTTACCATTAACTATTTTGGCCGTATGTTCTGTAGGAGCAGTAAGCAGTCAACAGAGGGCGCTCTTGCTCTTCGAATAATTCTCTACAATCTCCCCGTGGCTATAATCGCAGTGCTGTGTTAGGATTGAGCGCCAACTTCATTTTGTTTTTATTACGTAACAAATATAGACATGAAGTGCATTAAAATAATAGTAACGATTAGGGGTGTATTCAACTAAGGATTTTCATAGTCGAATCTGATTCGTCAGCTTTTCCCTTTAGTCGACTAATAGTCGAATCGGGTTTATTTTATTTTTTTATTTAGAGCATCTTAAACGGGATCCTGTTCTCATTCAGGACTTTTTTCTTCTTCAAAGTAAAAACCTAAAACACTCAGATAAATGAATAAACACGGTAGGTTGGCTTTATTCAGCTTTTATTTATTTACTTGTTTATTTTTTATGAAACGTTAGAGAACATTAAACGTCAGTGCGCATTGCGCATATCGAACTGTCAGACAGGCACTCTGCAAAATGTCAAAAATATTTTAAATAAAATATGCCTGCCTGAAAATATTAACAAATTGACACACAACAGCAAAAATATATAAGGAAAGGTTCAAGTAACGGGGTTTAAAAGCAAACAACAAAAAATGTCTATAGGCCTACTTGTCGAGACGCATCGCGACGAGACGAGACGACACGACAGAAACGACAAACGGCTGAACTGTTTTTTCCACCTTACGCGTTTTAAATGGTATACCATGTTGGTTGTTGTCGTGCGAAATGAAAGACGTTGATGACATAACTTGCACTTTACCTTGTTTGATTCATCTTTATCTTTTTCAAAATACTTTTGAAGTTTTTTAGTAGATGCTGACTATCGTGTAGCGTGTTCAGCTCCGCTCATTTGGATTGTGCAACAGCAGGGTGTGATTTATTAATGTGTAGTAAGGAATATGCCTATTGTTAATGCGCAGGCATAATTTTTAAATATTTATTAACAGAAATTAGGATGATTTTATTTGACAAAAGGCTATATATAACGAAAACAAAGACATTTCATGTAACAACTAATGCTTAGCAGCATCCTTGGGAACCCCCATGCAGTTAGAATGGTACATTCGACTATGACGTTCATAGTCGACTAGGGGGTATAGTCGACTATAGTCGAATCAGCGACTATTGCAGGTCACCCCTAGTAACGATAAACCTTGAAGTAGCTGTAGTCCTATGTAGACCCACACACGTCTATACAGTCATGGCCAAAAGTTGAGTGACATTTTCACATGATCTGCTGCCCTCTGGTTTTTGTGTGTTTGTCAGACGTTTTTAATCATATACAGAAATATAAATGCAATCATATGAGTAACAAAAGCTTTTATTGACAGTTAGAATGGGTTAATGCAGCAAGTCAACATTTGTAGTGTTGACCCTTCTTCAGGACCTCTGCAATTCTCCGTGGCATGCTCTCAAATCAACTTCTGGACCAAATCCTGACTGATAGCAGTCCACTCTTAGATGGTTGGGAGAAGTTGCTCTCGGAGGACATTCTGGTACCATGCTTTATTCATGGCTGTGTTTTTAGGCAAGACTGAGAGAGCCGATTCCCTTGGCTGAGAAGCAACCCCACACATGAATGGTTTCAGGATGCTTTACAGTTGGCATGAGACAAGACTGGTGGTAGCGCTCACTTCGTCTTCTCCAAACAAGCTGTTTTCCAGATGTCCCAAACAATCGGAAAGGGGATTCAGAGAAAATCACTTTACCCCAGTCCTCAGCAGTCCACTCCCTGTACCTTTTGCAGAATATCAGTCTGTCCCTGAGGTTTTTTCTGGAGAGAAGTGGCTTCTTTGCTGCCCTCCTTGAGACCAGGCCTTGCTCCAAGAGTCTCCGCCTCACAGTGCGTGCAGATGCACTCACACCTGCCTGCTGCCATTCCTGAGCAAGCTCTGCACTGCTGGTAGCCCGATCCCGCAGCTGAAACACTTTTAAGAGACGGTCCTGGCACTTGCTGGTCTTTCTTGGGAGCCCTGGAGCTTTTTTGGCAACAATGGAACCTCTCTCCTTGAAGTTCTTGATAATGCGATAGATGTTGACTGAGGTGCAATCTTTCTAGCTGCGATACTCTTCCCTGTTAGGCCATTTTTGTGCAGTGCAATGATGACTGCACGTGTTTTAGAGATAACCATGGTTAACAAAAGAGAAACAATAATGCCAAGCACCAGCCTAATTTTAAAGTGTCCAGTGGTGTCATTCTTACTTAATCATGACAGATTGATCTCCAGCTCTGTCCTCATCAACACCCACACCTGTGTTAATGGAGCAATCACTGAAACGATGTTAGCTGGTCCTTTTAAGGCAGGGCTGCAATGAAGTTGAAATGTGTTTTGGGGGATAAAGTTAATTTTCTAGGCAAATATTGACTTTGCAATTAATTGCTGTTAAGCTGATCACTCTGTATAACATTTTGGGGTATATGCAAATTGCCATTATAAAAACTGAAGCAGTAGACTTTGTAAAAATTAATATTTGTATCATTCTCAAAACCTTTGGTCATGACTGTACATACTGATCATAATTTGATTTTTAACCTACTGAGCTCCTTTTATAATGCATTAAGCCCACCTGAATTCATATGGGCAGGCACAACACCTTTCTTTTCTGCATTGAATTAAAATACAGAACAGAAAATACATAGTCTTGCTTTTTTTTCAAATAATCAAACAACAATATTAGTTTTAAGTGTAACAACTTTATTTGGCATTGTTTTGCAAAGAGAGGGAGAGAGAAAGAATTACAGTATATAAAAAATGCAAACATCAAATCACAGATTTAATTTACACACATAAGCTAAACTACAACATAGCTACAAAAACGATAGGAAGTACACAGGAGAATTATGTACAATGAGCCATCCCGTTTGTCCTATGGCAACACGTCTCTACTGTACACGGATGAGCTAGGACAAGAGGTTCTTCAGACAGTAGTCGCTAACATTCACGCAGAACTGAAACTGAAAACCAGAAAATTCAAATCCCGTTATCATGACTGGTCCCGTTCACTCTTCTAGTCTAGAAAATGACTCCAAAGGCGCGGTATTGAACATGACAACAAACTAGTTACAAAATGAGGAGGCCTCGGATGAGGCACGATCCTGTCACAGTGGGACGGGAGACTGCACGAGACGCGCGTCGTCGGTGGGTGTAAGCAGCGTGTCTGGGGCGCTTCTCCGGCACGAACAGATCCACTGCTCATGAACAAGATCACCACAGCACACGTACAACCATGTTCTCATTAACCTGCTTCAACGACGTCTTTACATTAAAACCAATGGCAGTACGAACTGGGCGTGTGAAAGACCGTGTGGGCGTTTGCATTCACCGAAGATCTAAGACTTTCCAACAAATTAAATACAAAGGAAAAATCCATCCTCTTATAAAGCAGGTTTAGGAGTCAAAAGGCTAGTCTTCCTCAAATGCACACCTCATCCACATAGATCCGGAGAGAGGAAAAAAAAATAAAAGTTGCATCAGATTTTCCCTTCACCAAACACAGATAAACACTCACACACAAACAACCCACAACAAAAGAGACATTAAAAGAAATCTTCAGCGTAACAAACACATATGTGAAGCACAAACGTCCATAGGCGAGCTCTGCAGCCCATCAAAAGTGAGACAGAACAGTGAGTCGCGATATCGCTCCACGGGCCAATCACGAACAATCACGCTACAGATCCCTCCGCTACGAATATTTACAAACAGCACACGAGCTGTGCAGTAGTTTATATAGACGTCAAAAGGCGGCCTCCTCTGGCTTTTACTTATTTTTTTCTTTTTGTGCATGTAAACTCCCCCTTTATTGGTCAACTACATGATTTGTGTCCCTACTCACTGTTTGGTACCCTTAAGAACTTAAGCACAAATGGCTACAGTAAAGCCCGTGAGGTGAAAACAGTTGACAAGGTCTGTCAGATAACATCTCCGCAATGGTTCTGAATTGTGAGGTCAGTAAATATTTTGGCACACCACTTTCCAACAGAAATGAGAAATGCTTACAACAGTGGTGAGAAATCAACAAACGTGCCTGAGTCTCAAATGAAATTGTTATGTGAAACACTCAAATCTGTGAACTTCTCCAGAAAGAAAAGTGTATTGGTCCTCCTTTAGGGTGTTTGTGAGCTGCTGACTGAAACTGGGTAGTATATAGAAATACTGTTTGAATAAGAATATTGCGCTTTTCACTATGAAAGTCCGGCCCTATTTCAGTCCAGTCTGATATTTCAGTCCAAATTGATATTACAGTCTAATCTGATACTTCAGTCCAGTCTGATACTTTAGTCCAATCTGATATTTTTATCCCATCTAATATTTCAGCTGACTGTGATATATACTTAGTTTGTACAATTAAGCAGTCAAACTGTGTGGTTTGGAGAAGAAACTGATTTGTGTGTGGCTTAAAGTTTGATTTATAGTTAAAACAAACAAACATTGTTTCCATGTTGTGACAGGATCTTAAAATGATATCAATAGTTTCAATAACTAAATACTATATATAGTATATACATTTTTTAAGTTGATTAAGATCATACACTGGAACTGTATTCCTTAATCGGCTAACAGGTCTGGAAACAATGTTGGGGAAACAAAAGAAGAATTGGCATCAAATCTGGCATCATTTGAAAAAGCTCACGCAAGCCTGACATGCCCAATGAGGAATACTGCTGCTCATGAAGGAGAAAGAGAAAGCTGGCCCTCGTTACGGGCAAAACGCCGGCAGACTCTGTGTGTGTAACCCGTGATGACAGGGGGGGCGTGGTGGTGCAGACATGGCTGGTGTTTCTGCCTGGTGTTTCTGCCTGGTGTCTCCAGCTCTGGGCCTCTTTCCCGCTTTAGTTGCGTAGGTCAATGTACTTTACTCCAGGAAAAACAGAAAGTAAAAAAAAAAAAAAACGAGACAAACAGTTAGAAAAACACAGATTTCACTGTTCTGACCTGTCTAAGACACTAAAACACAGAGTTCACTGTTCTGATTGTCTGAGACACTAAAACACAGAGTTCACTGTTCTGATTGTCTGAGACACTAAAGCGGGTGTTTTGTTAGTGCTGGCTCTATGCTCTGTTATCTTCTCCTTCCTGTTACCTGCCCCACCCATCACACCTGGAGTCCAGCCGAAACGCTTGTACACCTCAGTGTGGCCACAATAAAACTGACCTGACACGACCTGAATTTAATCCATGTGTTGTTGTACTCTCAGTTACTACAGTTACCTGGTCACTAGGTGGCTTCTTCTCGCCATTAACACATTTCAGTAGTCCCGACTTCTCTGTCTTTTCTGCCTTCATCTCCACGACGATGTCATCTTTATTGGTTTTCTCCTTGGTGCTGTAAACATCAACATACCAGACTCTAGGCTACAGCGTTTGGATAAACAACGCGCCATACAAAAGCCACGTATCTTCTGTAATGAATGAAGATCATTTATTAACAAACGGAGCGTACATTTCCTGTTTCCCGGACCGGCCACAAGGCAACTTGCCCTTCTTATGGAGGAAGTAGAAGACACTTCCCATTATGGCCAGGAGAAGAATGCAGACAATAATGATGACGATGCTCACACCGCTACCGTCGCCTGGAAGAGAAGTGAAGAAGAACAGTAGATGAACACGGCGGCCCACGGGCTATTACCATGTCAGCAAGTTCCAATAACTCCTAGGAGGTCACAACAAGTGTTTTCAAGGTAACACCAAGTTCTTCTGAAAGTCAAGGTTTTTTGCAGTGTTATGGGTGTGGTTTTTGTTGCTGAACCAAATGCATTATTGTATTTTGCCTCCAGAGTTTCAAAATGCTTTATTGTGATATAATGGTGTAGGACACAGATTGGCCCAAAAGACGCAAGATTCCAGGGAGGAACCGGTTTGCACCCAGGCATTTCTTAGTCTCAGAGCATTTCTTAGTCTACATTTTAGAGAATTGTCTTTTTTAACACTTGGAGAGATTTCATATTTATTACTGGAGAAATATTTCCCAAATGAAACAGTTGATGGGCAAGAACAATGAAAAATACATGCTTGTGCAATTTCACTCCTCCTGTGAGACGGATAATGTGGAATAAATGATACTGCTATTGCAATGGGCAAGTAGTAAATTCTATATAAATACTATATTTTGGATAAACAAAAGCATTAGAGGGCAAGAAATCGTCTGGGAATTAATTTTATGGGCTAAATCCTCTCAATGAAACAGCGTTACTGCAACTATGAAACACAGCAGCCCTGGTTTCCCTGGTCTGCTATTTGAAACCATATTTATTTATATATTCAGAGAAAGCTAATTATACATTCATCTTGGGGGGGAAAACATTTGGTGTGGGGATGTTTTCCTAAGCAAAGTCTGCCGTGATATTATCACTCTCTTTTTTTTCTGTATGACTTTTTCTTCTTCACACAGAATTTTAAATATGCCCAGGGGCTGGAGAGAGGATCCAATCTAACTTCTGAGGTACTTGTTCCATACAAATCTCGACACTGACCCCCCCCCCCCCCCCAAAAAAAATGCATTATTCATGAGCGTCAGCTGATCGCTCACTCATTGGACAGGACAGATGGGTTTTGGGAGACAGAAATAAAAGTTGCGTTTGGGGCGGAGCAGCGGAGGGAGACTGTGAGGTGAGCTCACCTGTAGAACTGTGGGGCACGGCGGGCGTGATCGGAACTGCGGAGAGACAGATAGAAAATGTTTACAGTCAGCGGGCCAGACAGAAGACCAAACGCCTGCTCGCGGTTTGTTTTGATTACCAACGCTGGCTCTATTTATGTCTGTTCTTTAGACGAACTGCTTATATATAGAATGTAGTATATGTTGTTTTAATGAGTTAACCATAGAGCGTGTGCCACACACTAATACGGTTAAGAAGGTCACACAGCTGTAGAGGTGTGGACGAGCACAAACATACTGTGCTTGATGGTGTAGGTCTTTGTCTCCAGTCCCATGTTGTTTGTGGCGTTGCAGGTGACCAACGTGTCTGTGGTCACTTTAAGGGTCACGACGCTTTGAACCGAGTCCTCCAGCTCCCTTTTGATGACCTCACGCCAGCTCTGATGACACAAGCAAAAGGTCAACGGCCCATGCCCGGGTCGGATCAGCGTGTTTACAAGGCCTGGAGGGGTCCCGCGTGACTCTTACAGGACTGCCGGCAACGCTCCACGTGATGACGGGCTTGGGGTGGCCTTTGGCTTCGCAGGTCAGGTTCTTCCACTTGCCCACCTTCACCATCTCAGTCACATCCTCCGCATCTTGCAGCTCAGGAGATCCTTGAAGAGAAAGAAATTAAAGAAAAAAAAGAAAAGAAACATGTTTATTTAATGGTATGTTAAAACTATATGCAGCACTAGTGCTGGCTTGGCTGACCACTTGGAATTAAGAAGCTAATGTAGCAAGTGGTGTGAATCTGGACCTCGCAGGTTTGAGTTAACTCTGGACCTCGCAGGTTTGAGTTAACTCTGGACCTCACAAGTTTGAGTTACCTCTGGACCTCGCATGTTTGAGTTAATTGTCTCTTTAGCTCCACATGTTTCATGTTCTAAGACTCTAATTGTCTGGATTGTGGTGTAACTTGGATGTGCAGGGTTGATGGGAGAGGGTTCGCCTACCCTGCACGATGATGTGCACAGAGCCACGGGTGTGCAGGTCCGGTAGGGACGGGACCGTCACCTCACAGTTGTAGTGTCCTGCTGTGGCAAACGTAGCGTCCCGTAGCTGCAACGTATGTCCTGTTCCGACCACCTTGCCACCCTGAAAACATAAACACACACACACACACACACACACAAACACACACACACACACACACACCAACAGAATATATATGATCGTTATTCACTTCTCATATACCTCAAGCAAAGAAGAAAGAAGCCATTTTGCATTACTTCAAACATGACCTCTGGGATGCATAAACTACCAGCACTGAAGACATTTCTGGAAGTGTGATTGTCAGCCGGGCTGTAGGCGTGTACCTTCAGCCACACTGCGCTGGTCTCCAGAGAGGACAGGGCATTACACGTGGCTGTCAGAGTCTCTCCTTTCAACATCACTTCAGAGTCCTTGGGTACCACCACTGCTGGGTCCAGATCTATGCACACACACACACACACACACACACACACACACACACCACTGAAGTCACACACCACCCAGTGGATGTGATGCCCATTTTAGGAATCTCACATCTAACATGTTTTTCTCTGCAAAAATGTTTCATTTACAAATGTTTGTACAAATCCCATGGAGCTTCACCCAGAGACCAGGTGCGGCGGTATGGTCTGGTACTGAGAGGCGTGGAGCCGTGTTGGGCTGAACCGGGCTGAACCAGGCTGAACCGGGCTGAACAGAGCTGAACAGAACTACTCACAGTGCACGGTGAGCTGCATGCTGCCCGCCACGTCCTCGCTGGCCGCGGCGTTCGAGTCCAGGGGACGGCACTTGTACACCCCACTGTTGCCGCGGGTGACTTCCTTGAGGAGCAACACGCCCCTGTCACTCTTAAGCTCCGCCTCCTGCCTCCCAGCCTGCTGTGAGAACACAGGTGCCTGATCAAAGACCACAACATCTGTGCCTGGTCCATCCTCTTGAAGCTTGCCAACGAAGTAACTCATGAATCATGGACAGGTAGTATAGAGATTAACGTCGATACACAACACGTATCTCCAAAGTGAGAGAAAGTTCCGGGCCTGTTCTGGTATAAGTTATAAACGCTGTGGTGAACCAAAGATCACTACCTGAGTGTGTGTTACTGCTGCACGAATGACAGGCGTGTGCCGTGTCTGGCTACTCTAATGATACGCTCCAGAGGAGAGGGAGGGGGAGGGGGGGGGGACGAAGGAGAAGAGAAGAAGAAGACGGGATATTCTCACTTGTTCTCGAACGAAAACCACGGATGGTGGGGGGTTGCCGTCGCCCTGGCAACCGATCTCCACCGTGTCCCCCTCTTTAACTAGCCCCTCGGGCGGGTCCCTCCACATCTTGACATTGGCCGTGGGGTCTGGGCAGGGGGGCGTGCAAAAGAAAAAAACACAGGGAAAAGAAAAGCAGGCCATAAATGGCGGGCCATTCACACGTGCGTTACCAGGGCAGTGCGGTCTCAGCACTGCCACTCATTCGGGCTGGAATTCGCGGCTTTGATGCTGGAAGCTGTTTTTGCTGGAGAAAAGGATTCTTTTGAGTTTGTGAGCGTGGGGGTAAAGTCAGAAAGTACAATGGTACATGTCAGTTTAAACATGTCATGTCAGGATGTTTGTTTTTTCAGAAACAGCTGTTTCTTTCAGGCTTAGAATTTCAATGCTCTAGTGTCTAAAAACCACATAGTAACTTTAAATGTCATAATAATTAGGCTATGGTGGACAGGCTGGATTTTTGTTCTTGCTGTAAAACGTGTTGTTTTGGTCAAATGTAGTCCTGTCTTGGCCATTGGCTGACCTCTGTGATTCTGTTCGCTCGGTCTGGTCTTCGACACGCTCATCCTGTCCTCCATAAGGACACTCCGAGACGTTAGTGGGGCGGGGAAAGGGGCGGAGACTCACAGTGTACAGTAACGTTGATGCTTCTTGACCGGGCGGTGCGCACGGCGCCAGGAACCTGGTAGTGGAGCTCACAGAAGAAGAGAGACTCCTGGTCCTCGCGCTCCACCTTGTACTGAAGCTCGCTCTGCACCGCGTACAGCCCACTGGCGTCAACCGTCACCAGGGTAACCACGTTCACCCCTGAGGTAAAACACACACGCGTGTGCACACAGTGAAGAGAGAGCAAGGGGAAATCTCTCCGTGATTAAGCATGTAATTAGATCTAAAAACGCTTTAAATAGCTTAAATCAGTTTACGTTCTTAAAAGATCTTAACTGAGTTAAAGTTCGCCTGGATTTATTAGCCATGGATTGAAAGAACTTACGGCCTTTTTCAGGGTGCAGGGCTTTGTTGTTGCGATACCAGGTGATGTTTGGTTTGGGGAAGGCTTCTCTTACTTCACACGTGGCAATCTAATCAAGAGGAGTAACATCTCTTCACAACTCCACTTAACACATACTACACAGGACATTTACAGACCACTCGGCCACAGCCAGGACATGGACAAATGGAGACGGACAGACCTTTGATGGTAAGGTATTTTTCACAGAAACGCCAGACTGAACAGCCTCTATCACAGGTTCCTCAGGAGGGTCTAAGAAACAAAACAGAGCAAACCAATCATTTCTCCTGAATCCCATCATGACGTATCGAGGCAGGAAAGCCTGCAATGACAGGCACTGCTGGCTTACCAAACACCTTCAGGTGGGTTCTGTTCTCTCCGTTGCCGCTGGCCAGACCGTTGACCTGGCAAATGAACTCTCTCTCGTCGGACAGTCGGACGTCTGCGACGGTCAGGTTCTCGCCGCTGCCATGCCCCGCCACGGCGATGCGGTCAGAGTACATGGTGTTCTCGTCCACCTTTTGCACGGTGAGGTCACTGTAGGAAATCCTCACTCTCCTTCCCTCAGGAGTGCGCTGAGGTTCATGGGAAATGTAGTTCAGTACACAAAATGCCGACATGGTAGTCGAAATTGAAAATTAAGAAGTAAAACGCACATACCACAAACCACTGCACCATCACCACGCTGGGGACCCGGGTGAAGTTGTAATTGCAGTGGATGACGGCGGAGTTCCCCTTATAAACCTCCACCACATCCTCCATGTCCAGCACCACCTGGGCCACAACTGCAAATGAAAACACACAGTTTCAATCACTGTCCATCAAGAAGGAACAACGCAAAGTGTTCGTTCACCGTTGCGCCCGCCACGACTGCGTCTTCACACCCCGAACTGGCCTCGCAATGTGCAAAAAAAACCCAAAAACCCCTTGCGGACTTTGAGGCAGAAG